>NW_025930614.1:4906-37957 GCF_000764305.2 Hyalella azteca | reverse complement strand
CATTGTTTAATGCCTGTTATCAGGCAATGCACTGTCATCACAATATCAAGCGGTTTCATTCTAAATAATAGCGACCTGAACATTTAATAAAATGCTTATATGCCCTGAATGCATAACCGAAAGTTCATCTGTTGCTTTTTCTGCCAATTAACAGCTTACGTATTAGTTATGTGTGTTATATGGCATGAATTAGAAATTTATCTCTTGGAGCAACAAGCATTACTTTTCTACTGCCACGTACTAATCAAGTATTTTTCTGCTCTTGCACCCCTTAATCATATTTCCATGCCTTCAAACATCCTGAGGTTTTTCAAGATAGCCAAATAAATCCAGATATTTTTGTCCCATATTTAATGAAATTATCATCTTACAACACGTAAGCTCAAAAAATTGGTACAATCAATTCTCATTTCGTTCCATAATATGCCTTGACAAACGTACGCATGTACGTACGTACATACATCAACGCAGAACGAGCTTTTAGTCACACTGTAAGCATTCAAATCATTTAAATTTATTATGAACTGAGCTCACATTCTTATTGTCAGATAGAAGTATTACATTTAACAAGAAAGTGACAGTGTTCTGAGATGTCTAAAAATGCAATGTCACTGTGTAAACATCGGTATACTATATCATCAACGGTCTTTTGTTCAACAGGAGTGGATGTCAAAGTTTAAGTTTAGGTTCGAACACCAACTTTACGCACACACGTGTTCGATTGAGGAATCGATTAAATATATATAGCTGCCGAAACATGGTCGTAAGTAGCAGGCGGCCCCTCGTTTGTAAACAACCTTAAAGTCTCGCGCAAATTATCGCCGATGGTCTTGGAGCGGCCCGTCCATCGCCTCCCGCCAACGAGCACAATATCGCCGAGATTTGGGAGAAGCGGCCAATCTGCCGTTGCGCGCTCATAATCGCCCTTCACGCCAATAAAAAACCGCGCCACGGCCTTAAATTTTAACTGGGTAGGACGAACGCAGATTGCGTTCGTTCGTAATAATCCAAATTATGGGACAAGCTTTAGGGTGCTTCATAATAGTTTTTCGATCTTTGTTAAGTGCTCACGAAAATAAGAAACGCTAAGCTACTTTTCATAATTTTTACACTGATTTGTTTTTAGATACAGTGATTAAACCCCCGAATTGGTTTGAACAAAATTTTTTCATTTATTTATGTTGAATTTAAAAACATGTCATCTCATGATCTACACTCGAAGGAGGAAAACTGAGAAACGCATTTTGAAAACTAGTGTTGGGACCAAATTAAGATGTAATATAAATTATTTCTAAAACAGCTACACCAGCGTTTTGGTTGAATTGTATGAAGATAATGATGTGAATGACCTCTGCCTATAAGAAGCTCGTTGGGAGAGCATTGATAAGTCTGCTTAGTGATGGTACACACTAGCTTTATGTTGTGAAAATCAAATGAGAAAAAAATCAAATGAGAAAAAATGAGAAACCTATTATATTTATTTTGCACATTATTTCATTCGTTTTGGGTTGAAGCTGTTAATTAGCCGTCATTTTAACAATGCTTCCACTCTTGTCCTGCTTTTGAGTGCAGTAATTTCTATTGAGAGCATTATTTGTTAAGGAAATAAATGATTTGGTATTTTATGATTTAGTGTTTGTTTAGTTATTAGTTTACATATGCCGATGTTAGATCTATGGTTCCGGTCCGATTTAGGCAGTGTTTATTAGAACTCACAGTTTCAAGGCGAGTTAACTTGATTAAGGTTTGTTATTTATGTTTTTCATGTGGTGCTCGTTTTAATTGAGCTTGTTAATTATCTTATTATATTTTGAATAATTAAATTGATTTATCAAAGATTAATTTAGTCATGTTCATTTATAGGGTAACATGGGGCAGCGAGCCCGCTTTGGGTCATGGGCCCACAGTGGGTTTCTCGCTAAGTATGGCAGATATTGGTCCGTGTTCTCTACCGCCGGTCGACAGTTTCACTGGGATGAAGTGTACGGATTTACGTTTTGCTAAGTGTTTGCGTGATTACGTTACTTGTGAATAACTGTTTTAGCCCAGATTAAATTTTTTTTGCAGCAAAATAAAGCTGTTTTCGATTACTGTAGATGAAGCTTTTGAAATTACTGTGAATTATATTTTGAAAGTAATATTTTTAGGGATAATTTTGAGATCAAGTTTAGACTATTAGCTTTTAAAATAAAATGTTGACACGATATAAATGATACCTAGTAGGGCAACGGGCCCACGCGTGTCACGGGGCAAAGCGCCCATGTTGAAGTCTTGTGTTATACATCATTAGATTTGTCACAATGATCTTTTCAAAACTATGACTAGGTTTTTGAATTACAAATTACACTTCATATTGCATGATTTTTTTATTTGCCGCCTCATGGCAGCAGGATTAGTTTCTAGTTATGCGGATTTGTAACCCCTTATCGAGTTATTGACTCTTGCCTTGCCAAAAGTTGATTTCAGTCAACACCAATGAGCCAAAGTTTTATGTTTTTATGGTGTTGGCTGAAATCACGATTAGGTACGAATTCTCTGCACATAATGCCTGGATTATGGACGAAACTGGAACGAAGTTTTTTTCTGATCAACTATATATATTTTTCTAGTCAAGGATTAATTTTTTCATGTCAAGGACGAATTTTTTATCGCAAGGATATATTTTTCGAGTCAAGGATATATATTTTTATGCCATTGAAATATTTTTCTTCACGTCAGTGATAGATTTTTGAAGCCAAGAGTATATTTTTTTCAAGTTAATGATATGATTTTTTGACTTGTTAATTAATGAATGAATGTCATATTTATTATTACATTTTTCATATTTTTAACTGTAAATAGTTGTTTATCATATTTAAACGACAAATATGCAATTGAGGTAAAGGACCAATTGTGGGCGCCTTGCCCGAAACCCATGGGCCCATTGCCTCAGGGGTGGGGCAATGGGCCCATTTGACACTTTTTACAAAATAGCGTTTCATTAAAAATTGAATAATTCTATAGGCGTCTAATTCACATCATACATTCCTCATTAGTTGTACCTTTAAACAAAACAAAGAACCACCTCGTATCAATTAAACCGTCATCAAAAATTTAGTTTAAAAAAGGTGGGCTGCCTCATCTTGCCCTATGTTACTGTAGGATATCTATTCATATGATGCCAACAGGAGAGTGTGAAATTGTGGATACAAGAGTGCAGAGTAAACCCATTCGCCTTTTTTAACAAGCCCTTTTGTTTTGAAAAGCGAAAAAGTACAATAAGTACGGATAACAAACTTTCGTGCCCCAGAAGCGTGACTTGTGTTGTTGATTAGGCACTTATCTGTATCTCTTCTAGTTCTTGGAAATGCCTGAGAACATTGCATTCAGCTGTTGTATATCTGTAAGATTTCTCGTAAATGTCTGGGAACATTGCATCTAACTGCTCTGCCTAATTTCATAAATAATGAGGTTAAGCAAGCATGTTATATTTCCCACGATGTCAATGAACCTCTGTGTACTTGCAAACAGCAAGCATGTTATATTTCCCACGATGTCAATGAACCTGTGGGTACCTGCAGCTTACAACTGCACGCTATAAATACAGTGTATGATGAGGGCTACGCAGTCTTCAGCCGAGACAAAATCAATTGAACGTAACTTTCGATGCCTTTACAGAGGGTCTACAAGCTATTGACAGCATAGTTGTCTTTTTGTTCATTATTAAATAGGTTCTGAATATCCTAATTATCTGTTAGAATTATTATATTCGCAGGTTCTCCTAGCTCAATGTTTCCAATGAAAATCATCTGTCTGCTTGCGCTCGTCATGAGTAAGTATCGTATTCATAGGTTTATGTATCGGTTATTAGTATTAGTATAAATGCGGCAAATGATGACGAGTGTGTGAGCGGTAATGTTATAAATTTCTCGTACGTTTTGAACTATACAATCGAGAAAATTAAAAGAATGGTGCAAATAAGTGTTAACACCGACTGTAGACTTGTTCGGTTAAATTATTTCAGTATCACTATGTATCAAGAATGAACTAGATAAATATACTAGATAGTTGCGCTAGTGTACGAAGTGGGAGATACAAACATTGTCAATGATGAGAAAGCAGGAGAATAGCGGATGACATAAAATTAGATACAGAGGCAAAACTAAAAATGATCGTAACTTTCTGCTTAAGCGTCGTAGTGCAAAAGAATTAAATGTTCAATTCGGATTTGATTGTGGAACATGTGAGTAACACTTACATAGTTTCCACGCTCAAGATAAATTTATAGATGAACAGCGTATACATGGTAAAATTGTGGTCACCTGTATGCCTTTGATAATTAATAGTATAAAATATTAATAAAATAAATATTGTGGCAATAATATCATTATTTCTGTAATACATGACAAATGCCTCGTTGCATCAAAAATTGTAACCTTCGATGATAGGCGCCGTGGCAATCGAGTGTCCAGCTGGCTATGAGGTCGTTGGCTCTACGTGCATCCACCACCTGCCTGGTGGGTACCTCACGTACGATGATGCCGTCAACTACTGTCACCAGAATTTCGGCAGGCTGCCCGTGTTGGCCGACTGCGCATCTTTCACTGAAGTCGCAACTTATGTCGACGATGGCGGTAATATTTTCATCTACATTGTATTCGTATGGAAATTAAATACGCAGTTATTTTAATGTTGCTATAAGGACTCACTCACTCATTATACAAGTTTGATTGAAGACCAGAGCACGCTTTTTATTAATAATCTTCTTATTTGTTTCTAGTAAGTCGAACAAAATTTCTTGCTAGCGCCGGGAGATCAAAAAGCAGGTTACCAAATGACATTTTAATAGATTGCGACGTTTCGGAAATACAATTTTCATTATTAAGCTGGTAAAAGTTTTACCACACTTGAAATTGAACTTTGGAATAGACAGTAGTATATATCAATGGTATAGTCTATAGTGTATACAATTAAAAATATTGGACCAATCTGGAGACCTAAGAACCACATACGGGAGGCTCACAATGAGACCATCACCCGAGCGACATTGGAGGCCTGCACCAGCATAGTTATGCGGTGCCCTGACCCATCGAGACTGGCGATAGCNCGGAACTGTTGAATTGTTCGTTTCACGTGAATCAGTGGCGACCGTTTATCGACCAAAACCAATCATGAGCTGAATGACTCATTATTCTGTAACTCATATATGAATTACAGAATTAGGTGTCTTTCAGCTTACAGTTACAGTCATTCAGCTTACAGTTACTGTAGCCATTGAGCATTTATACATAAATGCTCAATGGATTCAGTAACTGTTGACTGTTTGACAGGTTTTTCGTCTGACACATAATCTTGTTTAGGAATTTTGAAGTTTTAACTATAATTCTTTAATGGATGTATTGTGTCAGGCTCAACGGACGCCCACAACGGTTACTGGTTGGGGGCCACCAGCCCGGCGCCCAACCACGTCTGGCAGTGGAGCGACGGCACGGCACTCCAAATGGGCGCTCCTTACTGGGCGGCTGTGGGTGGACCAAATTTTTGCCAGTATTTTTTGCATTATAGAAATAATTTCTAGATCAATGAAAAAAAACCACCGGTGTAGATGGTTGGTTCCTCGTCCTTTACCTTGTGGCACCGCAGTGTGCGATGAAGTGCAATTTTATCCGTCAAGTTCAAACGCGCATTTTTCGGAAGTGATTTAACGAAATTTTACTGGGGGCTTATTTACTTTTTACCTTAGCTCCATCAGTAAAAATTATATTATCATGTGTTTTTTTCGTAGAGATCACATTACCTGTATTTCAGCCTTCCAGTTGCTCTTAATATATTGTTTCGTCAGGGTTTATATGCTATTTGTATCGTCATTATCTGGTACATGTCGTTCTCATTATAGCATGATCTCTCAGAATACCGGAGAAACGGCAAGAGAGCCCCAGGGCGGGACCAGCCAAAACTGTGCTAGCATCATGCCTGATCGGGGCTGGTCAATTCATGATTTCGCTTGCGACGCATCGAACTTTTATCCTCTGTGCTCCATTACTCCGGTGCATGGTAAGTATTATGCCTTGTGAACTGAGTCTGCTATCATTTTCCGCTAATGTCGCAGCTATCGTCTGCCCTTCCCATTATATATTAGAGTGCATTTCAGGTAACGTTTTGTTATGGTTGTTATTGGAAAGTAAATCAATGAGTGATTAAGCTATTTTCAATTTTTTTTTCAAATTTAAAATGGTAACTATGGATGATAATGAGAAACAGAAATATAAAATGCTCCTGGTTAGTTAGAACGGTATTTTTTTCTCTGGCACTGCCTTAACCCATAACTCTAACATTAAATTATTAAATTTTTTGAGCCTTCTCAAAAGATCCAAATACTATTATTACTGTCTGTAGATATATTTCAAGACAGTTTAAGCCGCTCGGCGAGCCCCAATTAAAATTTCGTTAAATCACTTCCGACCAATGCGCGTTTGAACTTGACGGATAAAATTTTACTTCATGGTACACTGCGGTCCCACAAAGTAAAAGACAGGGAACCAACGATGAAATTACTAGTCAGTTTTGCTGGAACTACGTTTATTAAATATTCGTAAAATGTTAGATGCACATTGAAGAGGTGGGTTACAGTTTATCGCACGATATTCCATAGTAAATATATACAAAGTTTCAATAATTAAAGTTGTCTCTACGATGCACTTATCATTCATGCTAATGTATTAATTTATCGTGCTCACTGGATTTTTTAAAGGTCAATATACACTTACATGTTTTAAAGGATGTAATGTCAGTAAGTTATTCATATCGTCAGTCTGCCTAAATCGCAATCCCAATTTAATTAACGTACTTTAATTGAAACAAGGAATCAATGGAAAATTTACTTGACATTTTCTTCGCTTCGCACTAGTGGGCGAGAGAGCTCATATATGTCATTTTCAGCTACATATGGTTATTTGACTTAGTTGTGGCCAAGGAAGTTTGAGTGGATTACAAAATTATTTATTCAATAGATGATTTGCAAGAAATATTTTTCTACCTAGAAGAAGAGAATTATCGAGATCAGCCCTAAATGTCTAAGGAAGGCAAAGTGGACTTGAAATTACGCAAAGTTTCGTGGCAGCAAGTTCTTCAACGTAACTTTTCCTACATGGTTATCCAATGAATATAAAAAAATATAACTCAGTACTCACTGCAGTGAATGACAGCTAGAGAGCGCATTTTATTGTCAACGAAAACGCAAAGTCACGGACGGACGGACATGGCGAGCACAACAGCGCCTTTTTTCCATAAATGATAAAATGCGCTAAAAACAACATAGCCAAGGACAATAATTATCATAGGTCTTCATGAGGAATAGCGACGTACGTCAAAATCTCGATATCACTTTATCCACACATCACATTTAACAAACTAAAAGTATTAAAATATCGAAACAGACCACGTACGGCAAAGACCCTTAAAATCCACAATATCCCTTTTCTCATATGCTTTTCGATTATACCTTTCATGAAATCACAATATTAATAGAATCTTTCGAAGGAAACTACCAGTTGTAAAAAACTCAACTCATTTTCACTTTGATGCAGGCATCTGCCCAACTCCTTATGTTGAGGTGGGAACGCAGTGCGTTCATATGATTCCGTCCGCACATCACTGGAGCTCGTCACGCAGTCAGTGTGGATTGACTGGCGGAGATCTGATCGTTTTTGATGACTGCGACCAGTACCGCAAGGTTAACCTCTATCTCACCGAACAGGGTAAAAATCTACCAGATTGATATAATATTTTCACCATTAATTCAAACACAATTAAATCTGAATGACTAATGTTCGATAATCTTCAACCTTATCTGGTAAGTAGATAAATAACAATAGGTAGGTTATTTTTCAACGAAACTTTAACTTACACTTGGAATGACCTTCAATAAACTAAATTCATATTTTCATGATTTTCAGTTATCTGCATTAACACAGCAATGACATTTCAAGGTAATTTACATTTCAGGCATTTAAATGAAGAAAGGCTCGCTGCTGCTTTTAAACTTTGGTTATAATTATTCGCATTAGAATATTTTACGTAATTTCATAGGTGGAGGTGAAACTTGAAACCCAGTTATTAATTTCGGACGAAAAATTCGCATTTACAAGGTTACAACCCTGATGGGTATTGGATCGGTGGATCTGACAGCGCCCTCGAGGGACAGTGGCGCTGGACTAACGGTTCTCCGATGGTCATGGGGCTTCCATACTGGGGAAATGTGAGGAATTTAATTTATAGTATTTATTCTATTTAAATGAAAACATGAGAAATGTGAACTTTAGTTTATTGAATTTTTCTGAGCAATTTAACACAGAGCAATTAAATGAATGGCCGAATCGTCAGCTTTGCTATGAAAAAATGAACCCCTAAAGTTTTTTTAGCTTAATTAAAGGCTCTGATGCAGCGAATAGCATTTAGTGAATTCTCCCACAGTAATAACGGAAAATTCATATCTTGAGCTACTATGATGCAATTTGCAGCAAGCTGCCTTTAACTTACCGAACACACAAATTCATTAATATTATTTCCACTTTAGACTAAGATTCACTAAAAAAATCGCAGTCGTAGAAGCATATGTTGAACGCTGCAATTATAATTTAGGCGTCAGGCAGATTCTGGATCAGAGCCGTCATATAATTCGTTTAATGCGTATATTCGGGCCATGTACACGTTTTGTTCTACTTCGCCGAATAAAATGAGAGTCAATTCTCTCGTCAATTTCCTGGCACTTGTCGAGTTTTTGTTACAGACTGTTGCAGTTAATCGGACATACGTGTGCAATAAAGGGGATAGCCCACTTAACCGGGCATTTATCATAGGTTCTCAACATATTTATTGACACCAGTCATTTTAGACGAGCCCTAATAAGCAACATGTGATTCATAAGTGGACAGAATAACTGTTATACCGACTAGTTTCTTCCGGACACTTGATTAAAAATAAAAGACCTTATAACCCTCTTAAACTAATTATGCATATCTAATTATTTCAAGTTATTTCCAGAAAGGACTTTTTGTTCCATTGATGTGTACATTAACTAACTTATGAGGTAAATTCAATATCTTCAGAAAACTCAATGATTAGGTTTTGAATCGTGTATGAAACTATTCCTTCAGTTTAGTGTTGACAAAAGTCTTTATTTGCATCGTTGTAATAAAGGTGATGTGTTCCCAACAACAAGTAAATGATAAGAATTCATTACAAAAGCTAGCACGAGCAGAAATTGACATTGTTCTTCACTGATACGCAGTGTGGCTAAACGAACTTCATATTCATTGTAATATTAATGTAAATAATGATTACGCATTGATATGTTTATTTAAATTGCATTGCGATCTATTAATCGTTCAACTAGAAAATCAGTTTAACTTGGACATTTCATGATCACCATTTCTATATGTTATACAAAAACATGAAAAAGGGTTGAAATAGCTGAAACCTTTGGCCTGGAAGACAATGAAAGTAATTTAATTTTCCATAAGTGCCAAATTTTTAAAGAAGAATTGATGATATTATTACTTACAGCTCCTAGAGGCATACTGTCCTTCATAATTCGCAACTAATCATAAAAATTCTTCTAGAAATGTCTTCGATATGAAAAGACTACAGAAAATCTGTTTAACATAACAACTTATAAGTCTTAGATTTACCTGCCAATCATTAACTGGATGTGGTTTGCAACAAAATGGGTTGCTTTCACAAAAAAGGCAAGCACCCTGTGAAGATCATTACCTTTATTTTAGTGCTCTGTGTCGTTACAGACGGATTGGATCTGGTAACCTCAGTTTCGCCATTTGCCTGTGTTATAGACTAGAGCGAAAATTCTAGAAGATTTTCGGAAACGATTAGAAGATGAACATTTAAAGCACTTTAAGTGGAGTTGAATAAATATTATATTATTTTATTTATTTGTAAGAGTTTTCTTCCTATGTATTCGGTACGTATGCTAAGAATTATTCTGCGCATTTTTCTGCCGAAATTCACATCTAAGTGAAAAAATTAGCTACAACGAAATATATCTTGTTTGTAAAATTAAATGAATAATAAAAAGTATGTGCTTAAACAGGCAGCCATTTATTTCCTGATAAACATAATTCGAAAAGATCTTTTTACAGCATTATGCCTTTCGTTTCTCACAAATTGAGGCAATTATTTTGTGAGAGAAATGAGTGCAAATATCAAATTCACAGCTCAATCTTCTCAGATTATAAGTACCGTTGTCTAACCCTCATGAAAATTACAAATAGGAATAACAAATAATAACAAGCATATCGCAAAAGAAAATAATTTCATGTGGAAAAAATGAAAAGTTTATTCATATCAGCCAAGGAGCCCTCAAAGCATAAATAACACGTAGGTTGTACACCTCTATAGTAGTTTTAGAATTTAGAGTATCAAGTACATGTATTACAAAAGGAAATGTATCTAATTCGACGAATATCCTAATAAATAATTTTAATAAGAAATAAATAAACATTCCTAATAAATCGCATCAACAATGCAAGCAATTTATTCACATCTTGGCACTTTCTATTGATATCCTTGTTACATCTATACATGCTCGAGGATGTTCATTTTGTTGTAATAGAATATTTAAATATTTCCAAATAAAATGCCAGAAAATACAGCCGGATACAACTTATTTTCATGTATGTTAACATTTTTGATATTGATTCTGGAGTGGTGATATATGTTTAGTTGATTGGGTTTGATGTTTTCTTATGTTTGATGTGATGTTTCTCTTAGGAGGTTGTTCAGGGTCTGATGACTATTGGCAACTGTCGATCTCTTGCTAACGACAATATTCGATGAATTGCAGTAAAACTGCAAAATTAATTTATCCCTTCACAATTTCAATGATATGAAAAACGTTGTGCTCAGGTCAACATTGAAGCGAAATCTTGTTAAATCTGACTTGACTGGTTTTACCAGATCGATTGTTCGACCATTTGGGTATATAGGATTGGGATGACGCGCATAAATGGTGAGAAAAGCATTAAACAAATTGACACAATCTGCCCATTAGTTCTGGCGCTGTGAGCAAGCAATTCGAAATACAACTTATATTAGGATTTAAACATGACAATCATGGTACAAAGATGGACGAATTCGCCGTATCAGCTTTGTTTGTTTAGATAAGAAACACGTTACTGACTGTTGTCCGTTAAGATATCAGATCTTCAGCTTTGACGCCTTTACCTCTTTCGCCGTGTGATATGGTATGCAACATATCGCGTGAAGTATCACTTGCATCACAAGTTCATCGTAGTCCAGTTGATTAATTCTTCATTTTTGATGGATAATAATTATTGATATTTCTTGATACCATTTTGTTCCTTAAATACTTTCTTCTGATCTTTAGAGTGCTCAAAAATTTACGACATGAAAACTTATTCTGCTCTACCTTGCTGGCTAAATTTATTGCCCATAATCACTTCTATGCTAAGCGGTATTTTTCCTGCTTCTCTGCACAGGCATTTCACCGACATGAAGTTTTTATAAGATGGGCAGTTTTAATGCCATGTTCATAGTAGCGTAGTCATGGCTGCAGTAGTTACTGCAGTCGGCGCCGCCCACTGCTCTAAATTTTAACTCTTATTGATCAAAATTCTGAACAGGAGAGTCGAGTAAGTGTCGTAACTTGAATGCATTGATTTAGCCTTTGATTCGTTAACTCATTCTTTATGTAAAAGTAACAATGAACAAAACTATAATTTCGTTTTCCATTTCGTTGGGAATTAATCATTTCATTCGAACTGCTGCACAATTTATCTTAAAATTAGAGCGATTGAAAATCCAAGACGGCGTATATTTTCCTTCAACCTTGAAACTCCTTGTTGTTAGTAGTATTTAGGCAACTTTAATTTAGAAGATAAAATTTACCTTATCTGTTGTTGTTTCACGGATGGAGAGTGATTAGCCGTTATAGAGAGCCGACTCGTGCAGTTAGCTTAATAGAGATTACGAAGTCTGGCAAGCGTATGTTCCCTATTGAATGTGTTCTCCACAAGTTGCTGCTATAGAAAGCTTGAAGGAAATAATTTTACATAATGAGACAAAGAGAAAATACAGACCAAGATGAAATGGAGAAGGGCGAGCGGAAGCTTCTGAACAGACTTACCGGCGATGACCCTCTGCCCAACTCCCCGTGAGTATTGAAGGCATCCACAAATTTTCTATTCTAATGTTTTGTCTTCTCACTTTCGTTGGAAGGTCCGTCCAGTAGAATGAAACGTTCGCTATAGCCCAATTTTTGAAATGGAATATACAGTGACACGCAAAAGTATTGGATAGCCTACATTACAGTTTTCTTTATATCTCAAGTTAAAGTGCAAGGTTTTACCTAATATTTAGTCAGTATTTTGATAATTGTACTAGAAGCTATATATAGAAAATATATTGATAAGTAAGCAGTGATTGGATTTTATTCTACAAAATAGGAAAATTAACCCGCGCAAAAGTATTGAGCACATGTTCAAAAATGAACAAAAATAACTTTTTTTAAGGTACTCATAAATTGCTTTTCACTTCTGACGTTTCACTAATCTCATATCGTTATCTAATTGGCCAATCAGAGCAGTTGGCTATGGTTTACGAGATTTCGTGTTCCGGTGAAGATATTATCCAGCTTCATAATTAAAATTTAATTTAAAATGGCTAAAAATCGAGAGTTGGCAACAGATTTGCGTCAAAAGATCATAGATTGTTACAAGAAAGGGAAGGGAAATCGAATAATATCCAATGAGCCTGATCTATCATTGAGTACACTTGAAAATATCATCTGGAAGCAATCATTCTGATGATATCATCCGCGCATGCTGTTGCAAAACTTCCGAGACCTGGTCGTCCGAGGAAACTAACAGACGATAATGCAAGGTGGATAAGCAGAAAGGTACAGAATAACCCGTTTGTTACTCGTGGTGAAATTAAAAGCGACCTGAAGGAAGCTGGGATTGATGTAGCAAAAAGGACACAATCAGCAGAGCTCTAAATCGTACTGGTATAATCTAATCGCCATTAGGAGCATGAAGGATCCCAAAACTAGTACACATGAACGGACAAGAAGTTACATAAACATGCGCGCGAATTCTGGCCTCACGGCGTTGATGTTCGCAGCTCGTGAAGGATTTCGCAATATTTGCAATCAACTGAAAGACACTGACGTGAACCTCCAATGTAATGACGGTAAAACTGCTCTGCACTACGCAGCGAGCACAGGCTTCAAAAGCGTGGTTGCCGTCTTCGTTGAAACGCTGAAGGCAAATTGTTCAATCAGAGACAAAAGTGGCTGGCTGCCTCTACATTACATTCGGAACAGAAAAGAATGTTTTGCATACATGCTTGGAAAAACTCCTGACGAGGCATTGACTCCTGATGTGATTTTGAAAATTGTCGAGATAGCAGCAACAGAATCGTTGAAGAACGTCCAAATTATGGCGAATAATGCAAATTTTACGAAAATTTTATTTCACAACCGCGACAAGAACGGGGAGAACTTACTCCATCTTACTATCGTCCATCATAGCTATGCATCTGCCCTAGCTTTATTAGAGAAAACAAAAATTGACAAAACTTCGAAAAACAACAATGAGGATACACCTTTGCTCCTCACGATAAAACAGTCAGGCAAAAGCTGCAAGGACCAAGAAGCTAAAAGAAGCATTGCTGTTTTGAAAAAGTTGCTGAGTAGCGCCCACGACCTCGCCAGTTCGGCCAACAAGCAGGGCGAAACTCCGCTGTATTTGGCGTCAAAGTTTGGACGTCAAGACGCTCTCCAATGTCTTCTGAAAACAAAACCCGTTATTTTTCAGTCCGATAATCCAGAGAGAAGCCCAATACACGCTGCAGCGCGTGAAGGCCACGATAAATGTTTGAAAATGCTTTTACGTTCTCTCGAGACCAAGGACTTCAAAAAAATGAACGAAATTAAAATCCATCCCCTTCATTTGGCCTCCAGGAACGGTCACGAGAGATGCGTAAATATCCTCTTGGTGGGTACTCGTGCAATGATCACATGAAAGATCATAAATTCCGTCCCATTTAATCAATGGATGACAAGTACAATTACAAGTGAAATTCCATTACTGAGTAAAATCGAATTTTAATCGCCAATCGAATTTTAATTGTATTATGTAAAAGATGTTCGTTTTGTTAAAGATAAGATGACAATGGCGAAAAACAGTAATTCGTAATTTTACTACTAATAAGTGTTTCTTTGGTTGCAGGAAGATGAGAACTTTCAAGAAATTTTTACTCGCAAGGATGATACGGGCCACTATTCTATAGACAAAGCCTTTGACGGCGGACATGATAAGCTTTTCCGTATTCTGCTCCACCGGATGGAACCTAACAAGAAAGACAAAGAATTCTCAATCAAGTTACACGGATATTTTAAAATGTGCCTGGATGAAAAGAACTGGTAAGAATAAATTATATCTTGTTATATTAATTAGTGAACTTTTGCATCGGAGAGAATTTATTTATTTGAGCACTCAGCAATCAGCGATAAACTAAATAATCTTTTTTTTAAGTTTGTAAGTTTGAATTATTGCAACAAAAATTTATGTGCCGAATTCAAAGTAATCAAACTTTTTTTCATATGTGACATTAATTAGAAACAATAGTGTGGTATGCCTAGGCCATGCGATATCTAGGCTAGGCCTTGACTACCCCGATACACAATCGGGCTCGGAAAATAATTTCAGATATGAAGTGATTGGAAGTGTTTTCTCTTAAACTAAGTTTGGAAAATATTCTACATCATGTCTTCAGGGTCTCTCGAACAAGGTAGGAAGAAATTATTTTGAGGAAATCTCACAAATATTTCGTTAGATTTATAAAATTTTATCTACTTCCTAAGGCAGGAAGCTAAGCAAAAGATTAAACAGGAGGCCGAGAAGATAAGCAAACCGAAAGCTGAGCGCAGAAGGCCAAGCAAAAAATCAAACAGGAGGCCGAGAAGATGACCGAAGCGCTAGCTGAGCGGAAGGCAATGCAGCGGAAGAAGGCCACGCAGATGGCCAAGAAGAATATGGACAAGAAGAGGACCAAGCATTTGGCTTTCAGATACCAAGTTCTCAAGGCAGTGATCGAAAGTTCCTGGTGCAAAGTTACATTCGACGCCCGAACCTGCAGCAAATATCATCAGCATGAATCGTCCGGAAGCGAAGTTTACTGCAATTCTTTTGCAGTGCTGGTCGAAAAATACCCTGAACTGGCCTGCCAAGCAATGTACAAACACATCTTCCCTCTACCAAAAAGGAAACTAGAACTACAATACTCCCCCTTCGAGTTTATTTATTACAGGGCACAGGAAGGTATTTTGAGTTTCGGAAGCTGAATTATCATGCAAGAACTTATTAAGTAAAATGGTGTTTACTTGTTCAAACTGTGCATAAATGATTTGTCAGGAGATTTAAAGTAAAAAATACCAAGTTCAAAGTATGACAGACGCCACAACGGCATCTGACTAAGTTCTGAATAAGTTCTAAGGTTTAAGAGTAACCAAGTTAAAAACAATATAGACATTTTTAGAAGTCTCAAATTACTTTCCGAATCTCATCCTAAGATTTTATACCATGCAGAAGCGATTAAACTGCACATTTCATCCATGCTGATCGCTTTTTCTGGCAGGTGGTTAAAATTTCGGTTCCGTTCAGTAAGATTCAGTCCAAAAACCATTGCGTAATAGACTAACTCTATTTGCGGTCTTTCTCAGCAATCATGGTCGGAAAACAAGATCTAACTCATAGGTATAAATGGATTAAATATGATAGATTTCTCGATAAATTAGAATATCTGGTGTTTTCTAATTGAATCGTAAATATTGGTGCACAAAATTTGCTCAGTATTAGAGCCGAGGGTCAAAGTGGAAAAGAGACGAGCAATGAGCAATTCTTCACAGACTCTCTTCGGTTACAGCAATACAATATCAATTACGTATTGACAATTAAATACCTAGACCAACCAGAAACTCTTCTGCATAATGTAGTGAGTATTACAAGCATGAGAACAAGAAACGAGCCTTGATCATCAAGGAACCAATGGCGACACGTCCCGTCTGCTGTTACAACGGTTTGGTCAACGTTACCACAACAACCAATGCAAAAAATGCTTAAAAAGAACAAACATTGCAGATTCGAATGGAGAGGAAGCGGCTATTGTGTCTCCAAATAACAAAAATGCGAAAAGCTAGTACTCAGACCATCCTCTTCAGAAAGCAGTCGGAACGCGCAACGAGGCGCACAGCCGAATTTTGCTTCACAAACTAACCCAGTAAGTTTTTAGTGACCGTTGTACCATCTTAAACGTTAATAAAAAGATTATTACAATCAAGAAGTACTAATTACATATGTCCCAAGTCATGATTTTCTAATCGCTTGGTTGCGTGAAGACTTACCTGTTCGTGGTTAATCTTGCACATTAAAGCAACCTTGTTTGATCTCTCATTCAGCCAATTAGGTGTGCACTGTTCTGACATCTGAGTGAGCCTAATCACTCGACATCCATTTCATTACGTTCGAGCAGCTATAGTGCTAAACTAACGCCACTTACAGATCTAGGAATAACAAAATATTGTACGCAGGAGATTATGATAGTACCAGCTTTAACTGCACTGGAATAAATGCCAAAATGTCGCCATATGTGAGTTGGACCTTTCAGCGTTGAACTTGGCAAGTTGGAACCTCATATCAGGGGGCATGTCGCTAACGTCGGTAAGAACTGAATTAGCTAAAGTAGTCAGAACGTGGCTTGGCCATAGAGTTGTATGAGCAACAATACTAGCTTGAAAGTGAGTAATTTTACTTTTCGATCTTGGATGTGTTGACTGAAATTCTAAAATTTGCAGAGGCTACTCTGTAATGAGCTATCGTGGTACTCACAGCAATGTTTCTTTTGCTTGATATAATATTTCTTTATATAAGTTCTCAGTGCATCTTGTCCGTGGTAAATTACGCTGCTCTGGCTATATTTGTTTTCTCAGGACATGGCTGTTGAATAAATATCAATACGCTCGATGGTTCCTGTACTCCTACCTGGCTATCGACATAGTAACTGCCGTCGTAGTGGCGCTCCTCCTATCCATGACCTGGTGAGTGATTTAATGGGCCAGCGCGGTGGCTACGCCACAATTAGTTTCCTTTTGCTGGGCTCACATACCTCTCATGGCAATGGAAATAATTAAAGAAAGCATATATTGCAATCGCTAACTGCGAGAGCGCATTGATTAGCTCTTGGGTTTTGGTAGCCTGAAATGAAATTTAATATGATTTTTTCTTTTTGATTGACTTCGATTTTTATATGTCGATAACGCTTTCATTAGAGTTTCCTTCTGAAAATTATTCAATGTTATTTCATCTAATAATTATTATTGCAATGCTATCTTGCCTGGACGTCGCAGGAACTCCCAGCGTCAGCAGGCAGCCTTCAGCGGAGCTACGCGCTCTCAGGTGTCACAAGCGTTCGCTGACACGCGTTCAGCTGACAGTGACATGCTGGCCGCCGTCAGCTCCGTGATGCTCATTGCTGACACTGACGCCAGCTGCAGCTCCTGGGGGAATGGTGAGTCAGCATCGAGACTGGGGGAAGTATGGTTTCCAAATCAATTGTCCAGGTATCAGTGAGTGTTTCTCAGTAAATTTGTGAGTTCTGAGAGCATTTTAGCGTTAGACAAAACCAGTTTGCAGCATTACACGTAATTTGGTAATTCCACTTCATGAAAATATACGAGCGTGATATTTCTGCGGTATCAATAAGGTCATAATAGGCAATAGATATGACAGCATTAATCCAGGCAGCCATACCGGTAACAATACAACTGCAGGAGCAATGGCTATGCAATTCACAGGAGCAATAGCTATGCAAAATTACTACTTTTTACCGTAGAAACTATCAAATCTAGCTGACTTATAAATGGATGGTAGCCGCTTATCCACTCATATTTCACGGTTTTATTTGCCATGTTCATAAAACGTGAAAATACCAACAGGCTGGAACGCGTCAGACGACATGGAAGGTATTGTCTGCTGCCTGGAACCGATCTGTGTGCGCCGTACATCACCTGCAGCGACATTCACCTGGCGTCATTGGTCTTGAAAGCCTCACTCTGTTTCTGCTCATAGTCCACGCGTTCCTTGAGTGGCGATTTCTGTTGAAAGTGAGCACTCTTCATTCGAATCTTCTCAAAAATCTTTATTAAAGCATTCTTGAATAATGATCATAGTTGGGACATCATACATAAAATTTGAAACCACTGGAAAGACATAACAAAACTAACTTCTATATATGTTCAGAATAATGGACTCCAGAACTAATGCTTATCAGCTCTTACTCATGTATAAGATAAATCAACAGAATTGAACTGAGATGTGCGTTTTCATATTGACAAATTACGTCAGCTAGATTACCACATCGCAGCTACCTAATCCAACTGGCAGTGGTTACCAGGCAGGGTGGCCCAGTGGTTAAAGATCAGAGTACCAAGATTGGAGCAGAGAGGTGCGGGTTCGATCCTATTTTAACCTATTTAAAATAAAACAGATTTAATATGTAACTAGCTCCTGTGTTTTCAGGTATAAAGAGTACATAAAATGTAATTAATTCTTCGCGGTAATGAAATTCTGGGCGAGACGACTCCCGCGTGCATTCCTACATGCGCGCGTCTCATCCATTGTAATTTGCGAACGACTCGTTATCACACGACACGTTACTCGTATCATTAGTAGTATGTACGGTCTATAGAACTGTTTTGCACGAGTTTTTAAAATTCTGCAAGCAGTGGTTGTAAAGAATAATATATCAATAATTGCTACCTTCAGAATTGTAGCTGGAATTTGTGACTTTTCTAATGTTGCCATGTTCTATGGCAATTTCAGAAATATATCCTCTAAAATAATAATTTGTAATTCTTCGAAAATAACCCAATTCGTAACACTTCGATTTCACTCTGGTACCAAACCCGATGATACAAAGAAAAAAAAGCACATACTCACAGGAAACGAGCATTTTGGTAACTTACGACTACGTTTGGTATCCTTGTTTAAACGTATTTCTCTTGCAGTGGCTCGCGGCTTGGTGGCGATGGCTGCAAACCTATTATAGCCACGCACTTGACTTTTAACTGAAGTTTCCAAAACTCGATCCAGCTTTCTCGATCAATTAGAAATTAAAAAACCTGTAGCATTTGGACACGAGCAGCTGAAGTAACACGCTCATGCCAAGATATACTCCAAGTTAATTAGAAATTTCCATTACTGCCAGTGCAAAAATCTTTGATGCTCAATTCTGTTTCCTAGAATGGCGTGATGTCCATTATTCCTTCACCTCAGTGTCCATGCCGGTTTTCTCAACAAGCTGCAATTTAAGACGCTTTGTACAATAAAATTAATAAACTTGTTTTAAAAGTGTTCAGTTTTAGAAATTTACTATTTTGAAGTCAAATACTTCCCTTTTAACACTACGATTACACAATTGAAATGAGCAGCGTGCATCACCAACACAAGTATAACAAGGGCGAACTGCCGCTTGCAAGTTGGCAGCGTGTGCGCCAGCCTTGGCTGCAGGCAGCCTCAGCCTGCAGCGTATGCGCGTCTACTTCCTCTCCTCCAGATGCATAAACATTTAACGAGTCTAACAACCAATTTTGCCTTGCGAACATGAAAAAACAACTATGAAAAGAAGAACCTTAAAGCATTGTCTGGGTATTGTCATCGATGTTGTTTGAACCAATGAATATTTTTTTAATTTGGTCAAACTGTACTAGTAATGAGGAGCCTGTGCAAAGTTGGATATGACACTCACGCCGCGATTAGTACGATGGCCAGTACGTCCAACCGCCAATTAAATAGAACAATCTTATTTCACTGAATGAATTTTATGAACCTCATCACCATAAGATACAATTGTGCGATTCTAAATTGCTAACCTTACCTTAAAATATTCAAATTTTGTAAATCTCGTTTGTACCGGAGGTACATTGTTCAATGCTTGTTCAATGCGAACTTTTTCGTATCGAGCTCCTCTTCAACAGGAACATTCGAACTTTTACCCCAGTAAGTTTAAATATATGAGAGTTATTCCAAAAGTTCACTGTATCATTCGAATTAGTTTGGAGAATCACGCATCATGTACCTAAGGTTCGTGGAACATCATTAATATCTTTCATTGAAAGATACTTCACCGGATGGCTTACTTATGCAGTCGTTTGAATTTGGAAGGCACATAGTTTCTCGTCAGCGTCCTCATTCAATTTTTGTATTTATAATTTGGTATGGATCTCTCTGGTCCACCTGAAACAGTGCCTTGGTATTTCGTACCAAGCTTGCTTCTACTACTCTGTAACTGACAATTTTTTGGTCGCTAATTTTAGGTTTAAAACATAAAAGAAGCATTTGTGACGTTTTCTTTCTACTCTACTCGACCACATTTGCGATAATATATTTTGCTTCTAGCTGTCAAAACAACCACTAGTGTTCATTTACTCATGCATCCTGAGACGCCCAAACTTCTTGCTTTGTTGAGTGACTGAGAAAAACTCACTTGTGTAAAAAACCGAATTAACATGTTTCATTTTGATTAGTTTTCCAGTTCAACTTGCTATATAAGGCAGGTTCTTGATTAACAATCTCTCTTGCAGTGCCAGAATAATCTGGTATTACAATACATTTTATTTTTGATCTAGAACTGGAGTTTTATCAAATAATGAGATGAAGGAGGCAGCATCGCCCTGCATGATTATAACAATTAATCATACTATAAATATTCAATATATTTCTAAGTGATTTCTTCTTTATGCTAAGCATGTTATTTAGAATCAAGTTGCTTTATAATGCACAAAATCTTGTTGAACTCGTGTTCTACTTTTTCTATTTACGTATCAATCCGCATTTCCGGTCATTCTGAAGATGAACCTAAAGAAAAAGCACCATAAGATGAGGCTTCAGATTTCGTTCACCACGAATGACGCTGGGTAATCCCGCTTTAATGAAACCCTTCTAGAGACCAGCGGCATTCCTACAACACCTCAGATCCGGCCACAGCTGCTCGCCTCTGGGTCTGTCTTCGCGGTAGTTCGGCGGGATCGAGTGTGGTTCCCATACCTGGGGCATCGGCGCTCTGAAGCTCGGCATCTGCGGGCTTTATCTCCTCCGCACCTAGCCCAAGAACGTTAAAGCTTTTTTCATGATCAGAAATTTGGTTATCTTTCTCCCAGCCATGTTACTAAACTGGATGATCCTTTGACACTCAACCGTAAATTGCTCTCGTATTCCACCGATTGTTTATTATATTCATATATATTCTCTTGCTCAACTCCTGTCTTTAAGCTTTGAATTTGTCTGCCTGCAGGTTGGATGTCGAGGCCTGGCATGGAGGATCGAGCTAGCTTAAAACTTTTCATTAGCCTTTAAAACCAGATCAGCCGCTATACTTATTTTCACTTTTTTTCTTTTTCTCTCTTCTTCTTGCCACATATTTCCTACATCCTACTACACACAGCAATCCCCCAATTGTGGCCTTTTCCTGTGTGTATCATTCGTGTTTAAAACAATCTTACATTAGTTTTACCTAGCCAAAAAACCCTAACCTAACCTAACCGAAGTAAACATAGCCTGAATTGTCATAACCTAACCTAATTTTACCTTACCTAACCCAACCCAACTGAACCTAACCTAACTTAACCTAACCTAACCTAACCTTGCCTGAACTAACTTTGCCTTACCTAACCTAATCAAACCTAACCCAGCCACCCTCTATCATGGACGTCATAGAAACTTGTTCCTGTCTTGAACCTAACCTCAACCAATGACGTATATTTTACGACGTGTTTAATTTCTTACCTGTTCTATATTGATACCGTGCATAATTATGGCCGGAGTTCGCATTTCCAACACTCACTGAGCATGTTGGAAATGCGAACTCCGGCCTAAATACTCCAAATTTCAACAATCTAGGTGTCGGTTTTCCTCTATCAAAGTATACAGTGCAGAAAGTTTAAATACTTAGTTGATGGTTGCAAAAAATACAGCATCAAAACTTCTTAAGGTACCAGTTTCTCAACTTACTAGTCGCATTTACGAGCGCTGCCTACTCCTGCACGCCGGTGGTCATCGTACCCAGTTAAAATTTAAGGCCGTGGCGCCGTTGTTTATCGGCGTGGAGGGCGATTATGAGCGCGCAACGGCAGATTGGCCGCTTCTCCCAAATCTCGGCGATATTGCGCTTAAAGAACCAAATTTGAAATTATTTACCACCAAAACTTGCAATATATAAATTCATTATTTCACGCAATAATAATCTTGTGGAAATATTTCGAATCAAATCGCTGTCAAAATTGGTTTAATGTTCATAACACGAAACTGCTATACTTATTAAACATTTTCCCGTAGCCTTTACTCTGAGCTGAACAATCGTTTGTTATAGATAAACGAAGTTTCCTTCAGAGGCTGTTTACTCGAATATAGCAGCATGTTCCAATAAAACTGTTGATGGGATCATCTAATCATCACGGTGGCAGCACTAACCTATTTCATTTGATGAAATTAACAGTTGCAATAGTTCAATTCAATCTTTTTGCCAAATCCTTTTTTCACACTAGTGCCAAATCCTCTACGATGGCTCAACGGTAGAGGCTCGGCTTTGCGTGTGGGAGATCGAAGTTCGTACAATCCTGCAAGCAGGGACTTCTTCAAGTCGATTACTCACGAGGTATGTGTACACATACCCCTTGATGCTCATACCTGCTACATGTCTGACATTGTTACTTACACTGCCATGGTGGATTTGCATACGTAGCCTTCAGTATGGTGATAGTATGAAGCAATATCAGTAAATGCAAAAGCATCGGGGTTGAAAAAAAAAGAAAAATTTTAATCAACTTCCCTTTAATTAAAGGTGGCCATCGGTGGCTCATAGATGCGGAATCATTATTATATACTAATCATTATTATTCTACGAAGCATTTAATGTGGCGTCTGGTTCAAACGAACTTCGAGAGCACGTCACACATAAGATTATATAATAGCAAACGAAAAATAAATAGACGCAGGAAAGGATGGGAACGGATAAAATGACTAAGCATTAGATTCATAGGCTCTACGAAATAGTTCCGTCTTTAGACGTCGAAACACCTGCAACGAAGGAGCCGAAGTTACGGAAGCCGGCAGACTGTTCCAGGTTCTGGTGCATGGCGGCGACCGGGAACGCTCTGTCGCCGACGGTAGATAGACGTGTCGATGGTACGACGAGGTCTGCCGTTGATGACGAGCGCAATCATCTTCTAGAAGGCATGTCCGACACGCACTGCAGACCTTCCGTGAGATAAGGAGTCGCCAGACCATTCTCCACCATAGCCAGACCATGCTCCATAGATGTTCCACCGCCTATGGCGGACACCATAGGCGCCAGACCTTGCTCCGTATAGGTGCTCCACCTATGGCGTCCTCCGATAGCCATCATAATAACATAGATGCCCACTCGCAATTTTTATTCGGGTGGTTATGCGTCGGTTGGGAGTAGTGCATTCATTTTACATTCAATTAATCCTGATGAAGAAATGTTTTTCGGCATTGATTACCATCATTAGGTTTGACTTTGACCGTTACAGAGCTTATACTAATTAACAAGATATGTTAACTAATAAGAAAAAATAAGAACAAACCTCTTTTTTGCTGTAAACCGAATGTGGAGCGATAATTTTTTTTTTGGGGTAAAAAAATTGCGAGTGAATTTTGTAAAGATTAACTAACTTAGTTCTATTACATTAATAAAATTTACCTCATCGCAACCAAACAGTTCGGAGCGGTAACGTTTTCTAATAGTGCAGTGTGAAAGATGCTACTCTATTATTCAGTGCAAATATTGAAGATCAAACAGTTAGCATGAGTAGCAGGTGTGCAGTAAAAATATTCAAGGTGCAGTGAAATGAATGCTCAGAGGGCGTGTTTGAAACAGTTTTCTCATCATTGCGAGGAAAGGTAAGTGTACGTACACTTTTAGGAAGTGTACGTGCGTAGCAATCAATAATCGAAAATGCATCTACCAGGCAGAAAAATGCAATTAGCGAAAAACGTCTTTTCCTGCTCATTATGAATTTGAACGGGTGTAATTAACAGTTAATACAGAGGCAAAGTTGATGATAATTTTTTGAATTTTGCTTGTTATATCATCCGCTACATTATGCATTGAAGAAGAGTAGATCGTAACGTCTTTCACACGTTAACCATCGCTCAAATTCTCCCACATTCGCCAGCAACAAGGTTTCTCCAACATTCACCAGCACTTAACACACTCCAATATTCAAACGCACTCGTTAACATTTCTCTCTGCCAAACCTTTTCCAACATCCACTAGCACTTAACACTCTCCAATATTCAACAGCGCTTAACATTCTCCCACATGCTCAGAACCAAACATTCGCCACGCATACACCAGTGAAAAACATTCTCTTACACTTGCTAGTATCGAACATTTCCACATTCACCAGTAGCAAAAATTCCACTTACATTCACCTGAACCAAACATACTCACACATTCTCAATTACTATACATTCTTTTGCATTCACCAATAATAAGCATTCAATCACATTAGCCACGTTTCAACAGTCTCTCATATTCACCAGTAACAATCATTCCGCCGTATAGATCGGTCGCCAATGTTCTACCACATCATTCACAAGCAACAGCATATAGGCATTGTATTTTATTGCATGGATCTGTGGTAACCTGTCTTAACCCCTTTCACTATGAGAAATAGTGGGGAGGCGTACAAAGTTAGAGGAAGCCGTTTGGGGGAGGTGTACAGAGTGAGAGGGAGCCGTGGTAGAGGAGGTGTACAGAGCTAGAGAGAGCCGTGGTGGGGGAGATGCACAGAGTGAGAGGGAGCTGTGGTGGGGGAGGTGTAGAGAGTGAGAGGGAGCCATAGTGTGGAGGTGTACAGAGTAAGAGGAAGCCGTGATGGGGTGGTGTACAGAGTGAGAGGAAGCCATGATGGAGGTGGTGTAGAGAGTGTGAGGGAGCCGTGGTGTGGGAGGTGTACAGAGTGAGAGGGAGCCGTGGTGTAAGAGGTGTACAGAGTGAGAGGAAGCCGTGATGGGGGTGGTGTACAGAGCGAGAGGAAGCCATGATGGAGGTGGTGTACAGGGTGGGAAGGAGCCATGGTGGGAGGCAGTTAGCACAAAAAATCACATATACTGTTAAGCATTCTTCCGCAATAACCACTTAAATCAGTCCTCAAAATTATTAAAGTGTAAGGTATATGAAAGAAAATTCACAGTAAGAAGCGGAAGTTACTTGTCACCACATTTTGTTTCACTACTTGCATACAACTGACGTCCATCTGCGTGTATTGCTTCTAATGCAATTACGTCAAACCTCTGCAGCTCCGGAATGGCATCAAAATTTTGATTTGAATATTGAGAAAACGATTTTGCCGGCTAATTAAAATTTGTAATTCAAGGGGAAAGTGACCACATGAAAACTAAAAAATACTGCTTAAATTAGAAGGACAATTGTGAAAATTTATTGATCACCCGATTCCAACTAGTACACGTACCAAATTCATTTTATTCAACCAAATATAATAATCATAAACGCTCGTATTCATTAAGTTGAAATAATTTTTAACAAAATTATGAAGAGAAAGAAAAGGATTGTGCGAGTTAATGCACAATCGAAATAGAACTATCGTTAAAAATTGAATTCAATTTATTTGGAAAAATATTGGCATCTTTTCTAAATTCGATTACCTGCAAAAATGTGAATTAATTCTTTAAAAAAGCGATTTGTCCTTACTCCTTAATACAATTGTTCAACATACATTTTTAGGGCGAATATTGGAGGATCGTCTGCCATAAAAACCAATTCAACTAAATGACCGATCTTTCTGAAGCATCGTATACTAATATGAATCACTACAAGAAAAACATTTAGCCTATATGAATTTAAAAAAATGAGAAAAACGTGAAATACATCGAAAACGGCAAAAAAAGAGAATGCTTTAAAAATCTACCTCCTCCTTTAATTTACGTGCCACCCCGGCGAGAAACATTTCATTCGATCCGAATAGTGAATATGCAACGACTCTAGAAACCCTATGTTCTAGTTTTTATATTATTATTTTTATATGAGATTTATACGAGAATCTTAGGAGATTTATATATAGCGGTGTCAGCGTTTATTAGGCCGTAGGCCTGTATAGCTTTTTAAAACGGTGTATTTAGTAAATTTAAATTTTTCAGTTGAGCCAAATTAGTAAAATTGGTTTAAAAAAGAGAAAAAATAAAAAAAAAATAAAAAATTGCTTGAAGCTGTAGCCAAGGCTTTTCTATTGCCCATTACTCGTATCGTATTGAGGATACCAACACTCGTCTTTAGACTTATTCTTGTCCATTTTATAGCGAATAATACACTATAAATGTGATTTTTGTGATATATATAAACACAATTGTCATTTATAAAAGTTCTTAACGGCCTTATACAAAAAGTATTGCATGTAAATACATGGGATTTGCTTTCTTGATCGCGCCTTGTTTTGCAGGTTTGAAATGTGAACAAACACATCACAAATAACGTGTATAATTTACTATAAATACTCTTTTATAATAAAAATTTGTAAATTTTGCCATAAAATGTTCATTTGATAAAAGTTAAAAATGACCTGATGCAAAACAAAAGCTAGCACATAGATTAAATTGCTCAGTCAACGCGTCTTCTCTCTAGCTACAAAATAAACGCAAAAACTGTTCAATTAATGCAAATAATGATTTATTAATTCAGATTTAATTATAGAAACTTCAAAAAACATCAATACAGCCTCACTAAAAAAGTATTACAGCTACTTTATTGCGTTTTATTTTCTTTCGACTTGTGTTAGTTCTCCCTGCAAAATAAGATGAAAAACACTTAACTTTACAACTCACCGCAGATATCGCAAGCAACGTGAGACATTCATCGTTCCAGCCGAATGCTGCGTTTTGGGTTGCTGGGGCTCCTGCTGCTGGGGTTCAGTTTGTGCGACTTCATTCTTGGTTGCCGGCAGGTTCGAGAATATTTTCATCTCTTAATTCACCTACATTGTGCCAGTAAGATTTTGTAAACTTATTTCATATCAGTTATGAATATTTTGCATAACTAAATATATGCCTTCATGCAAGTTTTAACTTTCCAGGCCCTTGCTTGGCACCTGGAAGTGTTGGCTGTGTTGCTGACGTGTGTTCACGTTGTTCTGACGCTGAGCAAGTTTCCTCGCTTCTCCGGATTTTTGCCAGATGATCGAAAAGTAGTTGTCCGCTTCGTGGAAGGCCTTATTCCTGTAATATTCGTCTTAATTGCATTCGCTTGGTCTTTCCATTGTCTGTTATTGGACAATGCGGCTTTCAGCTCCATACCCTACTCTTTCGTCAAGACCACCACGCTTATGCTCGGCGATTTTGCCTACGACGATATCTTCGTCAACGAGAACCACCCTGTCGCCAACCCAATCCTAGCGAACCTCCTGTTCCTGGTCTTCATTGTTTGCATTGGAGGCATTCTGCTAAATTTTGTTTTCAGTGGTCCTATGGAGAAGCTAGCAGAGCTCAGGAAAGAAGACCAATTAAAAAAAGCGATTGCCTATCTCCGCATTCACCTTCTTATTGATGAATGCGTACCACTTTTGCGTAAAAAACATGTGCGCATGAGTAAAATTTACAAAGAAGAGGACCTTGTACGGCTTTATGTCAGCTCTGAGATGTTTATAGAAGGACATGAGAAAACTTTGGATGATGGCCACCAGCTAACGGAGCTGGCAGCAGAGATGGCTGAGCTAAGACAGGATGTGCAACGTATTCTAAACCAACGCTGTACCTAATATATATCTGTTCTAGCGTTTATTGGGCCTTAGGCCTGTCGCCGATTCTTAACATTGCAGAACATCCACAGCATGTTGCGGGATTGAACTCGCAACTTACTGCTTCAAATTTTCTTTGCTTGACCGCCCGCTTCATTGCCGATTCTGACCATAAACTGGTGCACAAAGTTAGTCGATCAGTTAGTAACTGATCGAACCCGCACCTCTCTGCTCCAATCTGGTACTCTGAACTTTAACCGCTAGGCTCATCTCAATCAATCTTCTTTTCCAAAATAAAAATCGGTAAAACACGCGTTTTGCCTACAGCAGTGGTTCCCAAATTTTTTGTGTAAGCCAAACCGTGCACTATCCCGCTCTCAATTAAATTAATGTGTCATATCGCCCATATAGTGACACGCTTTTTAGCTCAAAGTGTGAACTGAGAGCCGACTCAGCACATACTGGCCTTGTTGCCTTACTCTAGACCTAGTGTTTACTAGTGAAGAATCAATGGTAGAAGAGCTTCGCCACGAGGCTCCGTTGGGCAAAAGTCACCACCAGTCATTGTTTTTCAGTNTCTGCCCTGGAGTGGGGCTATCTGCCCTGGAGTGGGGCTATCTGCCCTGGAGTGGGGCTTTCTGCCCTGGAGTGGGGCTTACTGCCATGGAGTGGGGCTTTCTGCCCTGGAGTGGGGCTATCTGCCCTGGAGTGGGGCTATCTGCCCTGGAGTGGGGGCTTTCTGCCCTGGAGTGGTGCTCTCCGCCCCGGTGTGGTCTCCACTTTGGTGACCCCGTTCTGTAGCCCATCAGCCATTGAGAAATCTCGAGTTTTTTTCAAGACACCCAATTTTGTACAAGAAAACAATTCAGTCAAGTTCCTTCAACTGTTCTGACATGGGGCCGCATTGAACCAGTCTTCAGAGGCTCCCATAAATTCCAATTAAAGAAGAAGACATGCAAGACTGAAGATAAGTTTGAGCGTGTGGACGAAGCTTAGGAGGACACGTTCGTACCTACCTGTTGGGTCGACGCGCGTCGGCGTTGAGCTTCCTCCTACAAATCTTTTCAGTGTCCTGCTTGAAATATATGCTTCCCGGGTAATTTGCTTGTCGAAAAAGTATCCTCTTTACGCAGAGGGATACGAGCAAAAATTCAGTTTTCTATCGCTGATTTCGATAGTGAAATTTAATTATTTAGGGGAAATTTGCTGGTACTGTCAGATAATTATTTCAATTTTAGGTCCAAATTACCAATAAAGTTGTCCCGGTATCTTTCCTTCGGAAAAGATTGAAGATTAGGCTAGAGAAAAATAGTGACTCGAAGTGGTGCAGGTATTTCACGCCTGGCATTTCAAAATCATCCAAAGAATTTAAAAGCAGAGAAAATGTCAAACAAATTCACCATATCGATATTGAAACGTTTCGGAGTCCTGCTCCATCATCACTTCGACAATCTAAAACTGAACAAATTCATTTTATAAGTCAAGATTATATATATAAGACAGACATAAAACCTGTCTCGGTTACCTGACGGATTTCGATTTCTTCGTACTGTTAACCGAGTTAACGGATCCTCAGTTCCAAATTTGAAGTCCAGTGAGGTATCAATTTTATTTTCGGAAGCAGAGTCCGTAAACTGAATACAGCAAGATAAATAATTTTTCCAATATAAACCATGAATAGACAATTCAGTTCAATCGTTCTCAAATAATCATAACATATGAAAACTATGTTCCAAGAAACAGCATTATAACCAACGGTTGCTTAGTAACTTACTATTAGGAGAATGCCCAAGGTGATGAACTCTTAACAAATCATAAGTAAAGTTATGATGAGATCCAACGGTAATGAATTCATATGAAAAATAAGTAAATCCAAGTTAAACGCTTCAAAATTGGTACTAAGATGGTCACAGGAACAAACTATCGACAAATGAATGTGCAAATCTGGCATCAGTAGCTGCCGAAAGACTAACTACGAATGAGCTCCGGAAGAGCATCGAACCATCTAAGAAAAGGCCACAGGTGCCATTCGCAGGTTTTAACCCCTAAAACCAGACATCGCAAAAAATCGCCGTTTTCCAAAGCGACAAAACCTAAACAAGACCTACCATTAAATCGAAAAACAGGACTCGATTGGAACAACTTGGCCCAAAGGTCACGAAAAGAATAAAACTTAAGAAAAAAACCTAAAACATAAAATCCTAGCTATATTCGCTATTTCATGAGGATATGAACTAAACGCATTAGGCTATTGGGACACGGATTTCATTTGAAGATATGTAGACTCCAAAATTCTCAAATCCGAGCAGCCAGAAGTGGAGCCGAGTATCCTGAAATCACTCTCAGATACAGCCACGTCGCACTGTTCAGCATGGAGGCGCACGGAAGAATGAGGAGGCTTGGCGAGAGGCAAGTTGGAACGATAGCTCCTGCCACGGTGTTCAGAAACCCGGATGTAGAAGTTACGCGACGTCATTCCAACGTACGTCCCGAGATTCTTTGCTTGTACTGTCATGCTGGAAATGCATGCACGTTCACATGAATGTGTATGCATATCCAGTATGGTAGTGCAGAGGCAATAATTTCGGCGATATACCGCCGAGGTTTTTTTTAAATAAATAGTTGGAGGCGGCCATGTAAGTTGCGCCGGAGTTTCATGCACGTTGCGCCTATGATGGAGGCGCTGCCGCGCGCGGTCAGTCTATGAAACGCGCCGCGGCCGCGTGCCGTTTAAGAGCGAACCGTCGCGCATAAAAAAATGGAAATTTCACCGATGATGCGGAGATGTTACTCGGGCGCCCCAACCGAGCGTCTCTACCTTAATCTACCCAAACACGCCGGCGATACGCCTTGGATTTTTAACTGGGTACGTCGTAATAACGGATTGAGCGAAATTCTAGTTGAGGTCTTGTTTGACGGCAGATATCGAGGGAATGTCAGGGCCCCGAGCTCAACACTCGGGGCCATTAAAAGGTATTTTTTGTTTTCTTTTCATTGTTATTCGCGTAAATTTTCTTCAATCCTGGCCATTACCGAGTTAAAAGACCTTGAAAAAGCCAAAAATCGCAGTTCGGGCACGCAGCACAAATTCATGGCACGGAGCAATATTTATGTTTCACGAAAACAGTTTTCTACAGAACTTTCGAGATTTTTTCTTTCGCCTTATTAATTTTAAAGAGCAGAAGCAGGTAACCATGTAAGAATGAAGTCTTTAAGTTAAAATTAAGTTTCCTAAATAATTGCTCAAAAAGTGACAAAATCCAATTTTTGGTATAACTTTAATCATCAAGTTTCTCAAAGAAATCATTTTTTGAAAATAAGTGATATACACAGCAATTAGCTAAATTTTAGCCTCTGTTGATAGCAACTTTCAGACAGCTTCCAAAAAATACGCAGCTCGCACAATAATCTTAGTAGTAAAGACGTTGAACACCTTCAGGCAAGCTCTCGAAGTTACGCGATTTCGACGAAACTTTGGTCAATTCTTATCCTATTTGAAAAATTAAATCTAGAGTTCTATAAAAGCTAGGATCATGTAACAGGGTGCAAATTAAAGGCAAAGACTTGTGCTTTATTATTAAAGTTGTTGAAAAAATCTAAAAACAAATTCCGTAGAGTTGTGAAGAAAAAAGTGAAAAAGTTGGTAAAAAGTTGATCAAAGTTTGGCTTACAACTTTGTGAGTTTTACTTTTTTCGTAAACCTGTAGTATCATATAGTGTCTCTCGTCGAGACGCTTAGAGAATATGTCGTCAGTATTTCAAAAAATTTTTACGGTTTGGCCGTGAGAGTTGAAGAACCACCGAAAAATGGCTGTAAAAAATTTTCAGGGTTAATTTTGACCCTAAATTTGGGGATGAAGTTTCGACACGACAAAAAATCGTTCGAAATCCCAAACACACTCCAATTATTTACCTTTCTTCTGAAATCAAGCGCATTCATCTGAGTTTGCAACTTTTCGAACTGTGACCGTTTCTGCAACCTCATTTTAGGTAATTTTTTGACAAAATTTCCTTCTTTTTTGGTGATTAGGGGAGAGGAGGAGTGGAAATTTAGGAAATCCGACAAGAAAGTTTGGTACACAAAATATGCGTACGGGTCTGTGCCAATTTTCGAGAGATTCTATCCTGTGAGCTCATGGGAAAAATGGCTCGAGTGAAATCTTTGACCTCAACCCCCCTGTACGTGATTATGCAGCAGCAGCATATCAATGGTGGAGAGTATAAGAAAAGCGTCCGCTTCGCTGGCTGTAGGCACACAAAAAATGAGCCGCTCCTGCCGAATAAATCTATCTTTGTGCCCTGGTATTTTACGTTTCTCTTTTCATTTAAAAAATTCCTCACCAAAAATCTAAAATAATTGGTTAAAACTCACGGCGCCCGTCTTGCTCGTTCGTTTTACATTTTTATTAATATCACAAATCCCTTTATACCAAAGTTTATAATCATAATCCGATTCCCATAATAATTTTATAACCAAGTATGTTAATTGAGGAGAGATCCGATCAAACGTTTAAATAACTTTGAAATTCCAATTGTTTCCTCTTATGAAATAAGAAAAAGTTATAATGTTAACAATTTTAAACTAAAATGTATGCTTACGAACTAGTTTGATCCATGAAATTCAAGAATCTTATGGGTTGTGCGACCTGAATACATCAATATTTTTTCGAATTAATATGATGATTATTACAAAAAACAGCCAAATGACATAAAACCCTCCGCTGACTCCTCTTTTTAAAGCGAATAAATATTTACTGCATTTTAAATTATAATGTTAATATAATTTAAATAAAATTATGTAAATGACCACCCCTACTCAGCGTTTGGCAATGCCGCATGTTTTCAAAATCAAGTCTGTAAATTTTGTGCTAAGGTAATATCACGACACGATAATAATCCTGGATACGCGCCCCAACAGCCCCCATATACAAAACCCCGACACGATAATTTTCCTAGATAAGCGCCCCAACAGCCCCTATAAACAATATATCGACACGATAATGATCCTGGAATAAGTGTCCCAGGAGTCCCTATTTACAATATCCCGACACGATAAGTATCCAGGATACGCACCCCAGCAGCCCCTATATATACAATATCCCTACACGATAAGCATCCTGGATACGCGCCCCAACAGCCCCTATATACAATAACCCGACACGATAAGTATCCTGGATACGCGCCCCAACAGCCCCTATATACAATATCCC
>NW_025930614.1:0-3969 GCF_000764305.2 Hyalella azteca | reverse complement strand
ATATTAAAAAAAATTAAATTTTTAAAATCATTTATTTTAACAATTGATTCATGCATTGTCTCCAACTTTACACAAGTGTGCAAAATTTCAGATCGATATGATAAGTAGAAGTGTATTAAATTTCGATTACAAGATTTGTAGCAGACAGACAGACAGACAGACAGACAGACAGACAAACAAGAAGTGAAGTTAAAGAGAAGTGTTGTAATAAAAAGTAAGCATCAACTCACTTCAAAGTCAGTCATCGGTGCATGGAGCCAATAAATTAACACCATCCCGCGTGCTGTCTGTGAGGTTACTGAGCCCTAGCCGAGTGAGCCCTAGCACATTTTACAGTTAATTTACCCCGTTGGAATTACTGAAGGCCCCCACCCCTTCCCCCCTTACGGGATCTGTCGTGAACGCATAAATCAACGTACAGAGATGGTTCTAGTACCGTTCGATGCGGCAGAAAGTAAGCTTTAAGATGAGTATAAGAACTGGATAATATCATAATTGGCCGCTTTACATCAGACGATCCCCTATATGGTGCCCGGCCGGGAAATTTCCGCCTTAACTTTACTGAAGGGGCCCGGACACCTCCCCCCTTACGGGGTCTGTTGCGAATGCATAAATCAACGTACAGAGATGGTTCTAGTACCGTTCTATGTGTCAGAAAGTAAGCTTTAAGATGAGCCTAAAAACCGGAAAAGCCAAAATTTTGACCTTTGGACCTAGATTTGACCTTAAGGCGATTATAACGTGCCCGGAAGTCGTCAAGTTATTACTGGTTATTTCTCCTTTCTGCATGAATGTTATATATCCAATTTGATTATTTTCTGCGCTTATCATGAGTCGTAAAATTTTCACCAAATGAAACGAGAGATGTGTTGGCTCTTCAGTTAATTAACTCATATAAATTATTTAAATGTCATTACCGCGCTGAATGAAAGTTTGAAAAGTCTGTTTATAATTTCTAATAGGCTCGATTAACGTAAGTTCTCAATTTACTTACTTAAGATTGAGCTCATTTTATTGATTTCAAATATTGTAATAATTTACTTTCTTTAATGTCTGTCGATATTTTTATTCAAATTAATAAGAATCGACAGTTCATTCACGAAATCCTGCAATCACGGTAATGAATTTTCTCATCATGAAGTCATCATAGCTAAACACTTCTTCATTTTAATTTAATTTGTCACAACTAGAACAGATGAAGTGCAGCACACTTGCTGATGCAACGTTATCAGTACTACCTGGTATTTTTTATTGCCGATACCACGGATTCTAAGTAAAAAATCTCAGTCTTAAAATTCATGAAATATCGTCTCGTTCGTGGGTAAAGCAGCCTCGCTATCTATTAAATCAGTAGCAGTCAATAATCGACGTTTGTTGCGCAGGTTGCAGGCGACGACCTGAGATGTTAATCGCAACATGGTCTCCTCATTTAGCAGGTCTTACCATGCCAAGCTTTGCGGTGTTAGTAGGTCTTACCACGCCAGTATCTGGGCCTCAACAGAACTGTAAGGCTGGAGCTTGAAGCTCGGTGACTTAATTAGAGCCCAGGGGCCGGATTATCAAAACTTCGTAACTTTTTGTACTTACGACAAAAAAGTTACGTGTTCCGTAAGTACACCCTAATTTTGGCATTATCATAACTTTCGTACGCAAGACTTGGCTGAAAGCGTATTTTCAAAACCATGTGGCTAACTGACCAATCAGAGGCTTTTGATTTGCTGTTCTATAGCTCCAGGGCTCCTCTCGACCAGTGCTCAGTGCGCTTGGACGAAAGCAGGATGTGCGGTGTCAGCGGCATTTGCAGTGCCTACCTAGGGTGTATATTAAACTTGAATTCAAAATTTCATAAGATTAGAAAACCTGAAAACAATCCTATTAGGTTCCTTACATATGTCAATTTGAACTCACTATAACTATAACTAACTAAACTAAAACTAAACTAAATAATAAACTACTGTGTTTTTAGATAGACCGGCAATCTCATGCAGACCTGATATGTGTCATGATGGACTCGTGTTGCCCCATTTTGATAATTTATCATATGTAGCTTTTTATACCCAGAACAGATTTGGTGAGTTAACTCCTGCTAATGAGGTGTATATCTAATAACGCACTATCTTTGCTCCGCGCAACTCTTCGTTTCCCACACATCGGGTCTTGAGTATAAAATCTCATGTGAATAGTCGATGTTGACGGCGCTGGTTGCTCAGCACTACCAGTTAAATTAATGCGTGTGGATGGACCATTAAGTTGCTGATCGTGGCCAGAACTTTTTATTCACCAAATCATTTAACAATCTTTCTACGCAGCGGATCATGGCATGAGATCTTTCTTCGTCAAATCCTGGCATGCCAATTACTTCGTTCTATCAAAAGTCTTAAGCTGAAGTTCACAACTCGATAACTTCAGGCCCAGGGACTTGAGTTGTTATACCAGCTCTGCAGGCNTTGCATCTGAACACACCTAACTAGCCTTCTGTAAATCATAAAGAGTTACTGATAGCTGAATGATGCTATAGTTATTCAATTTCGTCAATTCAATGCTTCTCAATCATATTTCTTATGCTTTAATTCTCTTCTCAACTTTGTGGCTGAATATGCAGAAGTTCTAATCACCAAGAGTTATATCTATGTAATACAATCTCATAAGTACTCAACTTTGGGATAACAGCAAAAAGTCTCAATTAACTGAAGGTAATTTTGATCGTCGCTAGTCTTGACCTTTTTTCTATCCTACGCTACAATTAAACGTGCAATAACTTGAGAGTTCATAGGATTACCGTCAGTATCTACTTCTTCGCTCTAGCACCAAAATGACTCGACGTCAGCGACTGTGTGCTTCCATGGTGAAAATTATAAAAAAAAATTGAAAAGTTACCTGTGGACCAACAAATTTTCAGAGCTCCTAGGCACCTTCGAGGTTATGACCCCATATAAAACTGGTGTATATTATAATTATCGCCGTAATCTCTCGTCCATTACAGCCAAAAATGACTTTATCACACCAAAGAAGGGCGTATTGTTCGTATTTTAGAAATTAGCGATGACTAATAATTATTTTTTCACTGCACTCGAAGTGCTCTACAATTATGATTCCATGATGAAAATAAGTAATTATTTGTGCACATACTTTATCCATTTCTACTTCGGTGATGTTAGCCATCATCCAGCCATTCCTTCAAGAAACACTCAAATTATATCTGTGATTGAAATAGATCGAAGATCAAGCTAGGCTCAAGTTGTGTGTGGTTATCGGCGTATAATTGCTCGTTGATGATGGTTCAAGATGAATTCTATTCACAGGGCGCATAATGTTTTTTAGGCAAAAAGTGTTTCATCCTCTTTTATAACGCTGCACATATCATTAAATTGGTCCTGAAATTGGTTGAGGCTATTCAGGATAATATGAAATTCACTTTATAATAAACTGAATTTAGTCCTGCGTTCCTTACTGTCCATAGCAATAACTAAGTGGTTATCTTGTGGCGATACAAATGACTTCTGCCAGTGGTGCGAATATGGTAACATGGGGCAACGGGATGCACTGTGGGTCATGGGACCACAGGGGGTTTCCCGCTAGGTATGTCAGATATTGGTCCGTGCGCTCTACCGCCGTTCGACAGTTTCACTGGGGAAGAAGTGTGTGGGTCTGCGTTTTGCTAAGAGCTTGCGTTGATAAGTTATTTGCAAATAACTCTTTTAGCCCAGATAAAAGTTTTTTTTATAGCAATAAAACGGTTTTCGATCACTCTATATGATGTTTTTGAAAATACTGGGAATTATATTTTAAAAGTATTATTTATAGGGATAATTTTATTCGTGTTCAAATTTAGACTTTTAGCTTCTAAATTAAAATGTTGACACGATGTAAATTGAAATGATACAGGGTGCGGCGTGGGAACTTACTCTTTTAAAAAAATCACAAAGTAAAAAGTATTAAAGATAGCGTTTTAATTCTTTCTTTTTTACA
>NW_025930613.1:0-62673 GCF_000764305.2 Hyalella azteca | reverse complement strand
ATATGCAACGATAGTATTGCAGAGCTGAAAGAGTGCAACATTCGGAGACATTATGATACAAAACACTCATCAAACTATTCGCAACTCAAAGGAAAACTTCTTGCAGGCATGCTGAAAGCTCCGAGACACAACTTGGCAGCGCAACAGTTTTTGTTTGAAAAAAAGAACGTCGAGAATGACGCTGCCACAAGAGCAAGTTTCCGTGTGTCACATCTTTTGGCAAAGGCCGCAAAGCGAGGAAAGCCCTTTGCCGATGGTGAGTTAATGTTAATTGAATTATGCATCATTGAAGCAGCCAACGAACTCTGTCCGGAAAAAGTAGACTTGTCTAAAACTATTAGCCCTTCGTCATCTACAGTTGCCTGTCGAGTTGATTATATTGGAATAAATCTAGTGTCTCAACTCGAAGAAGAGGCCAGATAATTCAAGTACTTTTCTCTCGCGCTTGATGAATCAACTGATGTCACTTCTACCTCGCAGTTGCTGTTTGTTCATGGGGTCAGCAAAGATTTTGAATTGATTGAAGAGCTGGCCTCTGTCTCTGTGCACGACATGCATTGCATGGTACAACAGGCGAAGAAATTTTCGAAGAAATCGAGAAATCTCTCCTACATTACTGCCTCAAGTGGAAACTGTTCAAGTGCGTCACAGCCGAATGAGCCGATGGAGGAAGAAACGTGTGCGGCTCTGGAAAAGGGTTAGTTGGGCAAATTTACAAAGCTGCTGCAATTGCGGGCTGTCCCAAGCGTTTGGTTTTTCACGGCATTATTCACAAGCAGGCACTGTGTGGCAAGGTGCCTGCACTGTGTGGCAACTTGCTTACCTGTGGCAAGGTGTTGTCACGATTTTTTTGAACTCCGAGCAGAAATTGACATTTTTCTGAATGGAATGAATCGGCCCCAGCCACTACTCATTGGAAATTGTAGGACAAAACAGTTCTCATTTGCAACATCACCAACATGTATAGGCTACCCAAGTTAAGGCGTTTCGACAAACGTTATTTTATTTCGGTTGAGACCCAGTTAATGAGGAACTGTTTCAAACACTTTCCATGTTGTGAAAAGTTTGAGCGAGAAACTCAATCTTCATTCGCAAGAAGACTTGCAGAAGACATTTTTTGCAATCTGAAACAGCAATGCCAAGAACGTTACGCATCTGCAGCAATTAAAAATTTTCCAAAATGCATTTGATTGTGCTATCGAAGATTTGCCATCTGAACTTCAATGGGAATTAAGTAATTGATCTGCAAGCCAATGACGCGTAGAAGGACAGATTCAGAGAAGGTAAAGTGACCGACTTTTACGAGTGTCTGCAAAGCGATGAATATGCTCATCTACAAGCCTTTGCTTGTGGTTTTATTTCCGTTTTTGGCACAACCTATTTTTGTGAACAAACATTTGCCAAGATGAAGTATGTACTATGTCAAGTCTAGCTACAGGCATAGTGACAAAGCATCGAGTTTTTTTAGACTCTCCTGCAACTTGCAAGTTCATTTTTGAGTCCTTTAAGTAGACCAGTAAAGTATCATGGATACCAGCATTGTCATACTTAAGAAATTGGTTCAAATCTTGAGTTATTCAGGATATTAAAAATGAACTGATTCCAGAAAAGCTCTGGTTTGCCACTATGGCTACAGGGCAGCCCGGCAGCTTTATCCGACAAACATTTACAATCAATTTTGATGATGGGAAGCAGTAATTTTGATCCTGAACTCAATGGGATTTTGTATGAAAAGAAACAATTCAATGCTTCTCATTAATGCTGTTTCACGTTGAATATTTTTTAAGATTACACTTTAATAATTATAGCCATAATTATTATGTCCCCTCTGTATTTAGGAGCCGTGCTTTTCACGCCAATTAATGATAAGGATTTAAGATTATGTGAAGAATAAGCGATGAAAAATTGTGTACAGTTGTTCCATAAGACGAAGTGCAGAATAAACTAGTTATTCGTGCGCTAATTTTGACTATCGCATTTTATTCGTAATTTGTGCTGCCCTCCTCTCTGCCCACGAACATCTCCGGCCCACGAAGGTTTCAGTAAGCTTGATCTTGGCCCTTGGTGAAAAATGTTTGGAGACCCCTGATGTAGTGGAACTGGAGTTGTACTCAATTCTCAAATATTGTGGATTTGGCTGTTTATTGTTTACTTGCGAAATTATAGGTTGATGTGGAAGTGAAAATAAAAGAATGTGATGTCATATATTAAAAGGTTTTGAGCGCCACACTTGTGAGTTGTGAATGCAGAGTCCTATTTCTTTAATTTCGTTATATTTATTTGTATTGGGTATCTATACTTTACGATCAGGGCAGGGTGGCCCAGTGGGGGTCAGTTCAGAGTACCGTACCATAAGTGGAGCAGAGAAGTGCGGGTTTGATCCCAGCTCTGTGTGCCAGTTTATGGTGCCAGTCCCAGCTCTGTGTGCCAGTTATGGAGGAGGCCAGGCGGTTAAGCACAGCAGAATTGGAGCAGTGAGTTGCGTGTTTGAGACCGCGACAAATTGTGAATGTTCTGCGGTGTTAAGAATCAGCAACAAGCCTACGGCCTAAGCTTAATAAGAGTTTTTTAAAAGACACATTTCATAGTCATTCTCATTTACGTATATCATTTGAAATCTTTTGAGTTAATGATATGTGCCCATACGCCAACGAGAGCTGAAAGTCTAGTCAGGACATTTTTTTACTATTTTTCTGATAGCCTATGTTTCTTCTACATGGTATATATTTATGCGTTCACGACAGATCATGAAAGGGAGGGGGGTGGGGTAGTTCTTCAACAAATTGAATGGGAGGAAATTCGCTGCGAGCACTTTAAATAGAGTGTCTGCTTGAAGTGCATCTTAGTTACCCGCCTGGCGTTGTATGAGGAGGTGTGCATGCAGTCGCTCCCACCATCCTTGACTGGAGTCAAGCTCCAGTAACGTTTAGTTTCGTAGCCTTGCTACATTGAGTGCCTATTCTGATGCGCGCGGGACTTTGACGGGCTCTACTGAAAAGTTAACTTATTGTCACTGCAAACCTATCTCCTCCTAGAGTTTTTAAGCTACATCAATGAGACATATACTATTCGATTAGAAAATGAAAGATCTACAAACGTCACTTTGTCGTTTTTCCAATTTCGTTAGAGTTTGGATTTTATTTTGCAAGAAGTGGAGGAGGGCGGGGGTAAAATCGAAAAATTTCAAAAAATATCGGAAAAAATGCTCCCACACCCACAAAAATGAGAAATCCAGAAAACCGCTAAGTGATGTTTGTAGATATGGTCTTTACGCATCGAATGATACGTGTCTCGATGTTGTAGCTTGAAAATCCTAGGAGGAGATAGATTTCTACAGTACCCCCTCTTTTGGCCGTTTTCTAAGAATTTCACGTTTTCTTTCATTTTTTTCGAAAAATTCACACGAACAAAAATGTTTTAGAATTCTGTTTTACATATGTGTACCAAGTTTCAGAGTGATCCGTCTATGAATAGCCAAGATAAATTTTACCCTAGACGCTCCCCTTAACTTTGTAGCTCATACTGCGCCTCTGACAGATCGTTATTGATGAGTATACTTGTAATCGCGGCTTCAACATTTCAGTTGCATTGGCATGAATAAAATCGAAAAGTAGGATGAGGTCAAAGAAGGAGTGGCGTTGGTACACGTTGAAGAGTTGCTTGCAAGTGCTGTATCTTTGCACAGCTCTGTCATGTATTTATTGATACGTGGGCGCTGAGATTAGGCCGCCGAGATATGCGCAAATTTATAGGCGGAGAGGTAAAATGTGAAGTTCTTCGCTTATGGGTCTCTGAAGAGGCCTGGTGTTAATTCAATCATTTGGTCGTTCATGTCCTCCAACAGGAAGCAGTACCTAACCAGGAGCTCACGTCTTGGCTGAAGTTGAACTCAAGAATGTAGTGGAGCTGGCGTTGTACTCAAATATTGTGGATTTGGCTGTTTATTGTTTACTTGCGAAATTATAGGTTGATGTGGAAGTGAAAATAAAAGAATGTGATGTCATATATTAAAAGGTTTTGAGCGCCACACTTGTGAGTTGTGAATGCAGAGTCCTATTTCTTTAATTTCGTTATATTTATTTGTATTGGGTATCTATATTTTATGATCAGGGCAGGGTGGCCCAGTGGGGGTCAGTTCAGAGTACCATAAGTGGAGCAGAGAAGTGCGGGTTCGATCCCAGCTCTGTGTGCCAGTTTATGGTGCCAGTCCCAGCTCTGTGTGCCAGTTTATGGTGCCAGTCCCAGCTCTGTGTGCCAGTTATGGAGGAGGCCGGGCGGTTAAGCACAGCAGAATTGGAGCAGTGAGTTGCGTGTTCGAGACTGCGACAAATTGTGAATGTTCTGCGGTGTTAAGAATCAGCGACAAGCCTACGGCCTAAGCTTAATAAGAGTTTTTTAAAAGACACATTTCATAGTCATTCTCATTTACGTATATCATTTGAAATCTTTTGAGTTGATGATATGTGCCCATACGCCAACGAGAGCTGAAAGTCTAGTCAGGACATTTATTTTACTATTTTTCTGATAGCCTATGTTTCTTTTACATGGTATATTATTGTTACTATGCGAACATTATCAACTATTGCCAGAACCGAGCAAGTCAATAATTAAAGCTGATTACTTTTTTTAGTCACACGTGACCATAAAGAAAGACGTTTTTATTCACAATCAACGATATCTGGTCCTTTCGAGTGGAAAGTTACACTGGAAGGGATGCATGCCAGAGGCCAGCATTGCCCAAGACCAGCATGTCTTTCATCCTCCTTTCTGTGCGTAAGCCTGCTAAAGGGCAGAGTAGACAAAGGGATGGGAGCGCTGCCGTAGCCCTAAAATTTGACTCTTAAATCAGCCCAAGAGCCAATGCCAACCCTCTACATGCAATAGAAATAGTCAGTCTAACACCTATGCAGCTGTTCTTACTTGCCTCATCTTGCCACATCAGCTTGAAACAAGCAATGCCTCAGCCCACAAGCTGATACTCCGAACGGATTACGCCCAATAGCTCCTACACCAATGATTTAAGCCCATACCATCACTTCTTACAAATGCCGTAAGCCACAGGGTCCGCAGACCGCACCAGACCCTGAACGGCCCCGAACGGGACTGTCGCATCACCTTACCCACTTTGCAGGCGTAAGCCCAGCCCTGACACTCACCAGCATCTTCCTCCACACTTACCCCCTCCTCTCCACCTTTCTGCGAAAGGGTTAGGTTAGGTTTGGTTGGAATTCTTCCGCAAGCTTGTACCGAAAGGAGGGGGAGCAGGGGGTAAGCATGGAGGTTTAGCTTCCAGAAGAACGAACAGGCTGGAGAGGTAGCAGTGTACTGATAGTGATAGCATAGCACTGTGGCGCAGGGCGTTCTTTAACGAAAGTGGTGAAGGGGCTAGGCTGCATGGAATAGAAATATTTTGGGGTTTAGCGTGTGGGTTACGACCATTGTTTTGGTGGCTTGCAGGTCATTGGCTCACTGGTTTACATCCATGAAAGGATTTAGTCCCTGTGGCTTTCAGCAAGTAATCATGTTGGCTAATTTGCTCTGCAGCATGCTTGCGCACGGGGTGAAGTATGAAAATTATGCTGGTATTGGGCATTGCTGGGTTATTTCAGTCATCCCGGAGGAGGGACCACATGAAGTTGACCTATAAAAAGTGACACAGAAAATAAATATAGAAGATTATTACAAATTATGCTTTTAAAATAGAACAATTTCAATAAAATTTGATTTTTTAGGTTTTTGAATGCTGGATTAAACTTTGCTTAATAAAATCTACAAGCTCGCATCGGCTATCAAGCAGCTCAGACTCAGAGCTCTGTCACTTCTGTCAGAGCTGTTGTTTGTTGCTTAACAGCTACCTGAGCTCATCATTTTAGAATATATATTTTTTTGAGGCCTCAGAGCTGTAATATTAAGTCATGAGCAGAAAATTGAGCAGAAACCATTCATGAATTGGCAAAAACCCTCATCAATCTTGCAATTTTCACGTTTCTATGGCAATTTCCTAATTTTTTTAGTTGAAAATAACATAGGCCTAAAGTGTCTATTTTGACCTGCAATTTTTTTAAATCACCATAATACAATTTCTTTTACCTGTAATTTTTGCCCAATATTAGAGTTTTGCCCATGCCCAATATTATTAATAGGTTACTTGAGTCAATGCTACTGTTGCCACATACCTACTTACCTACTAGTAGGTACCTCAGCTAGGTAATTGAGGCAAACCTGGAATATTGGACAGAATTTTATTAAAGTTGTTGATAAAAATGATTGTTTCATGCATGATTTTTAAAAATTGAAGGTAAAAATAAGCTGTTTTTCCTATGGTTTGCAGTAGAAAGTAGGAAAATGAAATTGAAATGTATGAAATTGGTCTAATTACCAGATGTTTTTGTCCAATTCACAGGTGGTATGTTACTATGGATAGTGCCATAATAATAGTGGCAAACCAAAGACTTTATAGAATTAGTTTGTTTCTTACTACCTCATAATCTCATACTAGGATTGGAATTATTTCTACTTGTTTCTGAAATCTGGCAGGTCCAACTGGACAAATTTTTAATGCATTTGGAATCTCATGGCCCGATGCTGCACTTTTGTTCACAGTTAGGGTAAACGCGGTATATTCCAACTCCAACACATTAAATATGTAGCAAGAAATGAACGGCTATAAAAATATCACCGTATGCGCAACTCGAGTTCTGATTGGTTTAAGACTTTACGTCACTCTCAAAAAGCCACACTACGCGCCAGCAATGAAATGTCGCAAACTGTTGCCATATATATATATACAGCAATCCCTTGATTAACACGGTTAATAAATCCCTGAGTTTTACTGTGTTAAGCAAAACCGCGCTAATCAAACTTAATAATATATGGGAATAATTATAATGAATCCTCAAAAATAGCAAAGTTACATAATAATTTTTTTTCCACTAAAATTCATCATATTTTTTTCTAAATAATAGGGGAAATAAATAAAAGAAATGCGAATGAATTAGCGTATTGTTTCCCTTGCCTATGGTTGACTAGCCTATTGTTGCCTATTGTTGTTTCCCTTGCCTAGGTCTTCACCGATCTTCGTTTTCATTTCACCATTATCAAAACGCTTAATTATTTCAAGCTTAGTCTCCAAAGTGATATTTTTACGTTTAAGCGTTCCCTTTTTGTCCATAATTATGACGGTAATTTATGAAGGAAAATTATGTAGTTTGATAAAAATGAGCAGTAGATATGGCAGCAATCTTGACCAGTTGAAGGCAAACGAGTAACTAGAGCACCGGCATGGCGCACTTACCGGCGAACGTTGCCAAACTCGACCATTTGAGTTATGAACGAGACAAGGCGCGGTTAAACCGACTCTGTAGTCAGCACAAGTGCCTACGGAACGGGACATTATTTAAAGAATTATTGGCTGAAATACATAAAGTAACAACATTTGGCGAATTTTTCCAAAAGTCGTAACAAAAGTAACAACATAAGATCTAATAAGCAAAAAGTAACACTTATTACGAACGTAACACCTCTGGCTAGAGGCGGGAAAATGATGCGATGTGAAAAAAAGTCGCGCTAATCAAAACTGTCACCGCGTAGATTAAGGGTAGGTCGCAAATTTTTTTTCCGCGTTAATAAAAACCGCTGTATTCAAAACCGTGTTAATCAAGGGATTGCTGTATTTATTTAAAAGCCTTTAGAATTCAAACCGACAAAATCCCTGAATTCCGACGCTGTGTGTGACTAAATTTGGCATATTGTGAGACTAATTACGGCAGCGCTTCAAACTCTAATAATTTGTAATTCCTGCACCCTGTGTTGGAATTCCGATGCCCTGTGTGAGCTGTATTGGAATACGACACAGCTTGGAACAAGCTTAATTAAAAATTTTTAATTTTTTTAATTAAGCTTTTAATTAAGAGCTATTAAGCTTTTAATTAAGAAAATTTTGATGTTTGGACACGGCTCGAAATGAGCTGTGTGTGTCTAATTCCAAGCTGTGTTGGAACTAGTTTTTATTGCTCGTCAGAAGTCCTATGGGATTTCGCGCTCCTAGGGGGATTGTTCCTGAGCGCCCCACCGCTGAGCTCGCGGTGTCTGACTGTAGGTCTCAGTTGTGGGGTTAAGTTATTATGTAGGCAGGATTCCTTACATTAAGTTATTATGTAGGCAGGATTCCTTACATTTCCCTTCTCTGTCTCTCTCGTGCAGGCGGCCAACGTCCCGTGTAAGCGACCTCTTGTTCGAGTGTCTTCGTTTCTGTTGCTTTTAACCTGTCCCTCCTTGTCACTTTGTCTCTTTGAGATGCTAACGCTGCTTCCTTCGAGCCAGCTTCAGCGGGCTGGACATGTGAGACTTTCCGCCTCTTGTGGGTGATGAATAATCGAGACCTTCCACCTCTATGGTGATGTTCATCTTGACTTTCGGTGCGAGATAGCTAAATAGCTGAAGCGCTAGTAAACATTTGGCCACTAAACTAACTAACTAACTTAATCATCCATTAATTTATTTACCACTTGAAATCAGCTCATACAACTTATACAAGTATACTTAAAGGATTCCTAACATATTTACAGACTTATTTAAAAGTCTCAAACCATAAGATTCTTTCTACACAAACAGTTTATCATTTGGTAGAGCAAGGTCAACTATCAACTTTGACATGTTTTTCGATGTTCTCACTGGGTGACGTGCACTGTCTCTCTTTGGATCTTAACATTTTCCAGCCAGACAGCCCAGACCTAGTGTTTTGGCAATAGCATGGCGCGCAATAGTATGATGTCACTATTTCAACCATCAACGAATGTGTGGAACTAAGATAAAGCTTAATATAAAGGAAAAAGTTGAGAAGTGTCGGAATCACCCACGATGTTGGAATATACCGCGTTGCGGTATATATAGTTGCAGCCCTAATGGTAGAAGTTTTCCACGCTTGCCTCATCTACTTGAGAATCTTGAGTAGATGAGAATCTACGCAAGCAGACATGTGTGGGCATCACTCACATTAATTACCATTGCATGCTGTAATAGCATTATATTAATTGCATTGCATGTGGTAATGGCATTGCTTGCAGTATCAGTATTACAGCTAAATAATGCTGGCAACATAGGGTAAACACATCATATTCCGACCCTGTGGGTAATTCGGACACCCCTCAACTTTTTCCTTTATATTAAGCTTGGTCTTATTTCCACGCACGTGTAGATAGTTGAAATAGTGACGTCATAATATTGCGTGCCAGATTTCCGCAAAACACTAGGTCTAGCGGGAAAATGCTAAGATCCTCAGAGCAAAACTCCAAGTCAACTAGTGAGAACATCAAAACACATATGAAAGTTGATAGTTGACCTTGCTTTACTAAATAGTAATAAACTGTTTGTGTAGAAAGAATATTCTGGTTTGAGACTTTTAAATAAGTCTGTGAATATATTAGGAATCCTTTAAGTATACTTGTATTTGCTGATTTTAAGTGATGAATAAATTAATAGATGATTGATTTAAGAGACGGTTTTAGACACATAAAAACTAATTCCGACACAGGGGGTCCAAATTACGACACACAGGGTGTCGGAATTCCAACACAGGGTGTCGGAATTACGAATTAAGATTTTGAAGTGCTGTTGGAATTAGTCTCACAATATGGCGCATTTAGTCACACACAGTGTCGGAATTCAGCGATTTTGTAGATTTGAATTTTAAAGGCTTCTAAATAAATATGGCAATGGTTTGTGATGTTTCATCATTGCTGGCGTATAGTGTGGTGTTTTGAGAGTGACGTAAACCAATCAGAACTCGAGTTGCACATAAGGTGATATATTTATAGCCATTTATTTCTTGCTATGTCTTTAAGGTGTCAGAATATGGTGTGTTTACCCTATTTGGCCAAAAACCAAATCTTGGCATAGGATTTGCTATAGTTTGCATTTTTGCAAACTGGTAATGTCTTGGTGTGACTGTGTAAGAAACATCTGTTCTCCATGTTATATATGGTAATTTTATATTAACTTCCAAGCCGGTCTATGTTACCCCGTCAGGGCTGACATTAGGTGGTCTAAGTTACCCCATTTGGGGGCGGCACCCCCCATTTGCAAACTATGACACTTCCCTAAAATTTGTCATTTGCATATGTAACTAGAAGAGTTCTACTACAATGTATCAAAACCTGGAGTTATATAACCAAAAAATGAAAAAATTGGAGGGGGTACTCTGACAGGCTTTAAATAATAGCTTTTTTTCGTGGGTCACATTTTTAATTTTTTAACCTATTAGATATGCAAACTTTTTAAATCTTTCTATTGCGTTATGTAGCCTCAGTATTAGGCTTTTAATGCCTACTGACAAAATTTTTCTATGTCAAATAGTTTTTGAGTTCTGGGGTTTTTTGTTGAAACAACTAAAAGTGGTCTAAGTTACCCCGCCGGTCTAAGTTACCCCATTTTACGGTATGACGTCACTATTTCAACCATCTGCGCATGCGTGGAACTAAGACAAAGCTTAATATAAAGGAAAAAGTTGAGAAGTGTCGGAATTACCCTCAGTGTTGGAATATGGTGCATTTACCCTACTTGAGAATCTTGAGTAGATAAGAATCTGCACAAGCAGACATGTGTGGGCATCACTCACAATAATTACCATTGCATGCTGTAATAGCATTACATTAATTGCACTGCATGTGGTAATGGCATTGCTTGCAGTATCAGTATGACAGCTAAATAATGCTGGCAACATCTTAGGCCAAAAACCAAATCTTGGCATTAGATTTGCTATAGTTTGTATTTTCCACACTGGTAATGTCTTGGTGTGACGGTGTGAGAAACATCTGTTCTCAAAAGTCCAATCCACATTTTACTTCTATATGAATTCTTGAATTTTTCCCACTATATCTATACACAGCTTCCCTAGCTGGAAAATTAAGTGGAAGCCACACAAGAATAGAACAAATACCCCTTTGAATCTGGCCAATCTCACCTTTTCCTACAGCCTTTTTCTTATTTTTCAGTGGAAAATAAGGAAAATGGCATATCTCTGTGCCCTGGAATTTTTGAGCAACAAACTTGCTTTGTCAAACTATGAGTTCATGCCATACATACATAATCTGATGATAATCATAATGCAACAAATTTCTGAACAACACTAGAAGTAGCAAATAAACCATTTTCTTCAAATAAGAGGCATTTAAGCACATTAAACTGTATTTTTACCATTTTTGTGATAGAAGCAATGCAGGTGTTACACAGCCATTATCAAAAAAATCCTACTTCTTTTTGAAGCATTGCAACTCAGTTGTGGCAGTGGTGTTGATTGCACAATCTTGCGGCAGAAGTGGATATTGGTATTGATTGTCCCATTCTGTGGTGCTGGGGGTGGCAGTGGTGTTACTTGCACGTTTCTGCAGTGGCACCGGTGTTTATTGTAAAATCATGCAGTGGCTTGTGGTGTTAATTGTATAATCATATGGTGGTAGTGGTGTTGATTAATCTATGTACTTGGTGACGGCAGTTGATGATGGTCAACTAAAAATGTTGGTAAAGTCATTGTTTAGGACATTTTGGGAAGAGCATCTCATTGAACTACCAACATCAATATTTTTGAATGAGTAAAAATACATGACTTAGGAATCTCTTTATAATTTTGTATTCAATATTTGAAGTGGCCTTGATATAACTCTTTTACTTCATGTCTTGTCAGGTATCTTGTACAAGGGAATGAAACAATAAGTGTTCTAAAATGCCAAGCAATGTGAATGCCTCTACAAATACTGTAGCAAAAGATGCAGTTGCAGAGCTCACTGAAATATTGAAACAGTGGGAGGAAGAGCACACAGTCCCTGGCAGTGACCCGACTCCACATCTCATCAAGCTTTGTGAATTATTTGAGCTACATACCCTGAGTTTTCTTAAAAGGGTGAGGGATTTATTTACCATAAAAATTTTCTGGTGATTATGTATTACACTGTTCTCTTTGTAAATTTGATTTCCTTTTTTAATTTTTGCACAATGCCTGTATTGGTCAAGAAGATAATGGTCTTCTGTCTGCTTGATTGTAAATGCCAAGCAGACCTGAATGAAATAATCTCTGATTTGCTGCTATAATTTTAATGCCAATTAATAATTCATAATAGTTGTATTGATTTGTAGAAAATATTGAACAATTTGCTATATACTCTACTATTTTATTAATTCAAATTCAGACAGAAACAGCATCATTAAAATATAAACATTTTGGTTTACATTTTCAGTGCTGTGTTCCATAATTTTCACTCTCCTAGGATCCTGACCCATTTGATGACCGGCATCCTGTCACATCTGATCCTGAGGGAGCTTTGGGACAAATTTTGAGAGCACTTTTGAAGCGAGATGTATTCATTACCAAGCTTGTTAACCACTACTTGCGAGACAACTACTTCTCATCTCAAGGCCATACTCGAGACTCAACTCCAGTCAACACTGCTGCCTGCAGGCTCATGCTGGACCTCCTGCAAGGACTTGATATCCCCCAGGTGTGTGGAGACATGGAGCATTTCTACTGCTCTTATTATTTGTGCTCCAATAAGTAATACCTATATTTTTTATTTTTCTGATGATTGGTAGGTTTTTGCCCCAGTAAGTTAGGTACCGGGTATCTCTCTAGCAATATTCTGATTGCCATTTATAAATTTAAAGTCTTGAATTATATAACTTTTTGTAAATTTATGTAAATTAGTATCTCTTGATTGGAACTAGTTGATTTTTTTAACCCAGTTTTAAAAATTATGGTCGAGATAAATTTGTGCTTAATCTATGATAGTATATTATTTTTTTTACCGATTGGCATATTTATCACATGTAAAAGCTGTTTGCAGTGAAGAAGTGTTATATAACATGACTGACTGTCAGGCTTGGAAAATGGCATTGGCTTCCATGTTTGAAGTGAGAGTCCTCATCTAGATTGAAGGAAATAATATAGATGACAAATGTGTTTAGATCAGGAAGTATCCAGAGTCAGAGGGTGTTGAAGCATGAGGTACTACCTACAGTACTTAATATTTTCCTAACTAAAGCTAATTCCTTCCTTCAGGTTTTCCGCGATGGAGACTCAACTGTGTCAAAGTTGTTCACGTGGGCTGAGAAGGCGCCAGAACCACTGCGCACATATGCTACAGGCCTGCTTGCTGCTGCTGTGGATATTCCTGACATAGCAACTAACTTCAGGGACAGTAATGCTCATCTTCTCCCAATTATGTTGAACAGGCTCTGGGATCTGAAAGATGAAGGTACCTCTGATATAGTATTTTATTTTCTTTACCGATAGGCATATTTATCACATGTAAAAACTGTTTGCAGTGAAGAAGTGTTGTATAACATGACAGACTGTCAGGCTGGGAAAATGACATTGGCTTCCATGTTTGAAGTGAGAGTCCTCTTCTAGATTGAAAGTCATAATATATATGACAAATGTATTTAGATCAGGAAGTATCCAGGGTCAGAGGGTGTTGAAGCATGAGGTACCAGTAACCTACAGTACTTTATCTGTTTCTAATTAAAGCTAATCCCTTCTTCAGGTTTTCTGTGATGGAGACTCAACTGTGTCCAAGTTGTTCACATGGGCTGAGAAGGCGCCAGAACCACTGCGCACATATGCTACAGGCTTGCTTGCTGCTGCTGTAGATATTCCTGACATAGCAACTTAACTTCAGGGACAGTAATGCTCATCTTCTCCCAATTATGTTGAACAGGCTCTGGGTTCTGAAAGATGAAGGTGCCTCTGAAGTTTGTTTTATATATGTTAATTCTGCCACCATTCTTCTCGTGTGCCTTCAAGCTCTTTCATTTTATCTGTGGAAATGATGATACTCTTGTGAAATTTTTGGTTTTGTCCTTAGAAAATATCAATATGTTCAAGTCTTGTGATTTATTTTTATTAATTTTTGAATGAACCATCTGCATTTTTCCATTATTACATTGGTATTTGATTATTCTAGACACCAGTGTTGAAATGCATTATCATGATCTTAAAACTGTCCAGGCATTTGAAGGCACATGAGAAAGACTAACTTGATCAGTGTCATTATATGTATGATTTCAGTAGAAAAAGGCTTGATATATTTGGGATAGGAATTATTTTCAAACTTGAAAATACATGATGAAGAAATGAAAAATACTCATTTAAAATGAAATAATTACCAACCATTTTTACCTAGCCTAGAAATGTACAGGCATTTAAATTATGTTGTAATTATTGCAGGAGAGGACGCTGCGTCTGCTGCGAGTGGCATAGAAGACCTCCCAGCGCGGCCATTTGCTCATTTGAATGGTGACAGTGAAGCAGCAGCTTTCAGTTTTGCAAATAACAATGGTGATCATTAATTCCATATTATATTCATTGTATTAGGTATCAAGTTTTGTATATTGTGAGGGCAATATAAACCTTTTGCGAGTACAAGTTCCGTTTTAATTTGGCAAGTTTAATTTAAAGTAATATTGAATTCAAATGTATACATTAAAAATGAAAATGTATACTATTCAATCATAAAACTTCTTTTTTCTAAATTTTTTTCCTTCTATCAACTGGCATATAAAAATCATCCAAGGCTTTTCTTATGCTTTGAAGGAATATAAAATGCATTTATACTCCTATTTTTCTGTTGTAATTTTAATGTGTGGTTTTCAACAGAGGATAAGCATCATCCATAATGGATGATGGCATCCTAATTCTTCTGCACTGATGAACTCCTCCTTCTTGAACTCTGACTGCTCCAATTCATCCTGGGCTGAGATGTCCAGTTACATTTTGGGCTCCTACCAAATGCATCCTGTCACTCGCGACACAAAAGTTCTATTCATCCTCAAGTACTTACGCCCTGTTGGATAATATCAATAGAGTCTCGGTAACGTCTTCGAATATCGAGCATTGGATCTTATTTTCCATTACATTAACGTGAGAAAAACTTGTCATGCTAGACTTTCTTTTGAGGCGTTAAGGTTTCTTGGCTCCTTGCTATTTCACAAGAAATTCTGCCTCGAATTTGTTAACAGAGGAGGCGTGCAAATGTTGATGCAGGTGAGCGTTAGTTTAGGGTCTGTTTTTGAGTTTTCCATAGCTTATACCTCTAATTACTAGGAGGTAATTACCTAATTCCCTCCTGCTTTAATACTTTCTGAAACTTTGGCTGTATATAATAATTTAATAGAATATCCATCGAGGCTTCTTGCAGTGTTTTTTGTAGTTGATATGCCATCATGAATTACATTGCAGAAATACTCTTCGAGCAACTCAGGCACCCGCGTCCTCTCCCCTCCATCCCTCGGCCGTTTCCATAAGGTTAGGCGAAAACCAAGACGGAACGGCTGCTGTGGCTACAATCAAAATTACGCTTATGCTAGATCGAATACTACGTGCAGCCAGTCAAGCAAGTGGCACGCCGCAAAAGAATAACGAGCACACTCAGTGGAAAGACGTGTCAATAATAAAATCGCCGCGTCAGCAACAACGAGACGAGAGAATGGGAGCAACGCACGTGCAAGGCAACAGAGCAAACAACAAGCAATCGAAGAGCTTTAGGCACCACACAACCTGCTCTCGTGGATGCTCAGTTAACACTCAGTCATTAGATAAAGTAGAATATAAACTATAGCAACGGACTAAAAAGGAGAAAATAGAATTCTTAAAAAAAAAACTTTTTTAAAAAACCACGTTTTTCTTGTGGACTAAAAAGTAGAAAATAAAATACTTAAAAAAAAAACTTTTTAAAAAAACACGTTTTTCTTGTGGACTAAAAAGTAGAAAATAAATTATGGCTCAAAAAACAGCCCGACCCAAAAAACGTGGGTCGGGCTGTAAGTTCACCATCAACTTTCCAAAATTCGTGTTGTGTACTTTTTGCTTTAATCATAAATCTGCCCGACACACGTTTTCTGGGGCGAGTCATAATTTATTTTATACTTTTTAGTTCACAAGAAAAACGTGTTTTTTAAAGTTTTTTAAGTATTTTATTAAAATGATAATTCTGCCATTCTTCTCGTGTGCCTTCAAGCTCTTTCATTTCATCTGTGGAAATGATGATACTCTTGTTAAATTTTTGGTTTTGTCCTTAGAAAATATCAATATGTTTAAGTCTTGTGATTTGTTTTTATTAATTTTTGGATGAACCATCTGGATTTTTAGCTCATTTTCCCTTTCATGAAAAAAGGCGCTATTGATTCATTATTACATTGGTATTTTGTTATTCTAGACACCATTGTTGAAATGCATTATCATGATCTTGAAACTGTTGAAACATTAGAAGGTGCCTGAGAAAGACTAACTTGGTCAGGGTCTTTGTATCTATTCATGATTACAGTAGAAAAGAACTTGATATATTTGGGATAGGATTCATTTTTAAATTTTAAAATACGTGATGAAGAAATGAAAAAGATTAATTTAACATGAATTAATTACCAACCATGTTAACCTAGCCTAGAAATGTATAGGAATTTAAATTATGTTGTAATTGTTGCAGGAGAGGACGCTGCGTCTGCTGCGAGTGGCATAGAAGACCTTCCAGCGCGGCCATTTGCTCATTTGAATGGTGACAGTGAAGCAGCAGCTTTCAGCATTGCAAATAACAATGGTGATCATTAATTCCATATTATATTTATATTCATTACATTAGGTATCAAGTTTTGTAAATTGTGAGGACAATACCGTATGAAACTTTTGAGAGTACGAGTTCTGTTTTAATTCTGCAAGTTTAATTTAAATTAATATTGAATTGAAATGTATACATTAAAAATGAAAATGTTTTCTATTCAATTACAAAACCTCTTTTTATAAATTTTTTCCTTCTATCAACTAGCATATAAAAATCCGTCCTAGGCTTTTCTTATGCTTTGAAGTAATTTAAAAATGCATTTATACTCCTATTTTTCTGTTGTAATTTTAACCTGTGATTTTCATCAGAGGATAAGCATCATCCATGATGGATGATATCATCTTAGTTCACCAAAGAGGGTTACTTTTACTTCTAATCTGATAACAAGCAACGGAATAGTGACTGTAATAATAATTAAAATATGTTGTAATATAAATTAAGCCTTGCGAGGCATTGTGAGTGCATTACCATGACTTAATGTTTAAGTGATGGTAATGAATAACTTCTCCAATATCACAACATGCTCGAGAAAATCCTTTTCACCCTACTCAACATAAATCCAGAATTTTGAAACGCTTAAGGTTGCTTCAGCAATCTTTGAAATACATATACATCTATGGGAGACGAAAGAAGTGATCTTGGTTCATATAACTACTATTTGTAATCAACTAGTAATAGAAAGACACAATTTATATGAGTAGTATCTCGCCGTATGCTATAAGCAAAATGTCATGAACAACATAATAACTGTTTACCTCTTCCATCAGACTCAATCGAGAAACAGTCGCCCTCCGAGACGCACTCGACTAAGTTTTCACCACGCAATTTGGACAGAACAAAGAACAATTTGAATTCATCAGGGATTAACGCAGACTCATTTCCATGTACCCTAGGAATTAGAAGATCATCAAAATCCAATTTAGAGAGCTTAAATTCTTCCAAGAACAATGCAGACAGAACCTCTGAACGAGTCCCCAGCTCTGCTCAGTCTCCGTGCAAGTTGTTCACCGCAGCTTCCCCTGCAAGCAACATTGCAAGTCCTGCTCCTAATTCTTCTGCACTGATGAACTCCTCCTTCTTGAACTCTGACTGCTCCAATTCATCCTGGGCTGAGATGTCCAGTTACATTTTGGGCTCCTACCAAATGCATCCAGTCACTCGCGACACTAAAGTTCTATTCATCCTCAAGTACTTACGCCCTGTAGGAGAATATCAAGAGAGTCTCGGTAACGTCTTTGAATATCGAGCATTGGATCTTATTTTCCATTATATTAACGTGAGAAAAACTTGTCATGCTAGACTTTCTTTTGAGGCATTGAGGTTTCTTGGCTCCTTGCTATTTCACAAGAAATTCTGTCTCGAATTCGTCAATAGAGGAGGCGTGCAAATGTTGATGCAGGTGAGCGTTAGTTCAGGGTGTGAAGACGAGTTTTGCTTAGCTTATACTTCCATTATTGGACAAAAATTACCTCCTGCTTTAATACTTCCTGAAAGTTTGGCTGTATATACAAATTTAATAAAATATCCATCTAGCAGGCTTCTTGCAGGGGTTTTTTTTTTTTTGTAGTTGACATGCCATCATGAATTGCATCACAGAAATACTCTATGTAGGTATTAAATTATAACCCCCAAATTATTTTGTTGTGTTGGATTAATTCATTGAAACTTCTTATCTCTATACCTACATTAAAACTGCTTTTATTTGTAAATAAAAATGTATGATGTATATATTACTATATGATTTTCTAAAAATTCTCTTTGTTGTGTCATATGTGTCTTGTTTCATTACATTTTAATGTACCAGGTAATTTAATCACATTATCGCATTTCCGTAGATTGTTGATGAAACTCTGTCATACTAACGGAGTGTACATTCTTCTTGACGCCAGATACCTCGTCCATCTCTGCCTGCGGATGGCGTTGCTCTATGTCTCTGGTATCTAGGATACTGCGAGGAGGCCATAGAGCGGATGTGTATGCTACCCGACAACGTGCTTGAGTCGCTGATAAAGTATGATACATCGTTCTTATTAACCATTGCCAAGACAATACCTATGATTACTGTGAGCCTAATTGTAGTTTGTGCTTCTTTTGTTTGTGGATTATTGAAGTGACCTTGAATTCACCCTTTTGCATTGCTACATGTTGACATTTTCAATTTGTTTTTTTTTTTCATTGAATTATTGATTATTTGTTACTTTGTCTGTTGTACATTAACTGTTCATTGTTTGGTCTCGACAAGGTATGCTCTGTGGTTGATAGAGTCCGGCCACCCGTCTGGATGCACTCATTCCATCATGTTCTTTGGGCTTGTGTTCCGGTTCCGGGCAATTCTCGACCGCTTCGACCAGCAGGACGGTCTCAGGAAGCTCGTCAATGTCATGTCGACGATGTCGATCCTGCAAAATCTAACAGAAGAAGACGCACCGGACGATCCTGACGAAGGCATGATGTGGCAGAGGGTAAAACATGTCTGCCTCACAGTGAAGAACTACTTTGAGGCTCACTTGGCCATTCGTGCACACCACACTTCGTATCAACGTTCTTTGTCTAGCAATCACTCAGCCACTCCTTGCTACAAACCTCTTAATGTGTCCTGGGAGTCTGTCACTAGGAATGTTGAGGCTCTGCTTGAGGGGTTACCGCTTCGTGCCCGTTGGGAGCCCGTTGAAAACTTCCTCAAACTAAATGGCGTTTCCATATTTCTTCAAGTGCGTTTTGATTTTAATGTTTTCTGTATTACTGTTATACTGTTTTAGTATAATCGGTAAATTGAAATATTCAAGTTTCACAAATATTCATCTTACTGTCACATTTCTACATCCATCAGTGATGATTATACATGATAGCATGTGTATGAAGAGACCGAGATTGGTTATAGTGTTGTGTGGCTGCAGGTTGTGGCGGTGGTTCTCAACAACAGGTACAGCACTCATCGTCCTGAAACTGCAGTGTCGGCCCTCGATACGCTCTACATCTGCTCTGTTATGCCTCAGGTTCAGGTACGAGCTTGGGTTCACAAGAAATTTTTTTTAATGTTCACTAAAGGTATGCATATTCTTAGCAGTCAACAGCGATATATCAAGATTTCAATCTGACTAACACTTGAATAGTTTTGCGTGCAATCTTATGCTGAATTACTTTATCATCAGTATTTTAGCAAGTCTCAATTTTCAGTACGATCTCAATCTTGCGCCTATATAATAACCCTAAACTTTTCAAAATGTACATTGACGTATCACGGATCGTGCGTGCGAGCTCACAGTTATTTCAAAGAAATTTTAAGCCCCAATTGAGACTTCAGGTTATGTTGTACCTATCAGCAGCGCAAAGTTCCCTCATAATACCTTGAACTTTCTGTACAGATGGCTTTCTGCGAGAAGATCACAATCCCTGCCAGTGAAGATTTCTTCCGCAACGTCAACCCGATGGAGGCGCCTGGGTTTGCGGTTCTAGTCGCGTGCATCCCTGAGACAAACATTCAGCCGATGAACGCCACTCCTGAGGTGCAACGTGCAGCTCTGCATGTGCTTGTCAACTGCCTCTGTGCGCCGCTGAATAGGGTGGGTTAACCGCATATATGGGGGGTATTTGTAGTGTTGGTATAACTAACTGTATGACTCAGCCCTAAAGACACTAAATTATGAAATATTTGAGCACCAAAAATACTTTCTCATTCGTGTTGAATTTTTCTGAGAAATTTTCTGAGCGTTTTTTTTTTATTTTCATGCTATTAATATGCATTGGCTCCAATTACTCTACCAGAATTGCCTGTATTCAGTGTATTGCCAAATGTATACTAATATGGCAAGTTTTTTTCCGACAGTCTGGAGGTGCGTCATTCAGGTCTGTGGACGGTACGCCGTCAGGGAGGAAGACGGCGAGGTCGTCTGCTGCAAACTCTGTAGCGTCTGAGGACATCGTCACCAAGAGCTGGGATTGCGTGAGGACAAGCAACGGAATCATGGTAATTTGGTTCATTGTCCTTGATTATAGTTATGGGAAATGTGATGACAGTTATTGTTTCTTTGTGAAGCAGTGGCTTTGATTTGTGGCGCTTGGAACCGTGTACAGTTCCCGCTGTGCTGACGAGTAGTGCGGTTCATTTGCTTTTGTAAGCTAAATAAATGAAGCTTTTTTTGCTGTTTTTTATTGATGATGAGATGGAGACCCTTCTTGCAATCAGCTAATTATTCAAATATGCTTCTCTTGTTCAAGAGGAAACATAATTCCTTTTTGCAACTCGAGATTACGTGTTTGGAATGTTAGCATTGCTGCGTTTAAAGTCTCGCTTATTGTGCTATAATATCAATTTGTATCCTGCGTCACTTGCTAAATTTACTCGCTTCCAACCATAAGTCTACTTTCTCACTGTGTTCTTTAGCGAGAAGCTTATTCTTATTAACAATTTTTTTCAAATTTGATGATACGAAATGACAACCTTAACAATGTTTAATTTAGAATTATCTATCACTGCTACCACGGAAGCATGTTGTCGTTTGGCTATTCTATTAATGACCTATAACTCTTGCACTTGATTTCAACCTTTAAAACTTGTTTGAAACTGTTCACTAGGTTGACGATTAATGAACGCAATCCTCAAGCTGATCATGTTTGTCACAGTATTTGCTGTCGCTGCTGCACAAGAAGCTGCCCATCACAGACGCGGACTGCACGCGTGCGTTGGCGTGTCGTGCACTGGTGGGTTTAAGTCGTAGCGAAGCTGCCCGTCAGATCATGAGCAAACTGCCCATGTTCACTCAGGGTCAACTGCAGCTGCTCATGAGGGAGCCTATCCTTCAGGAGAAGCGTGCTGACCACGTCAAGTTCCAGAGATACGGACTCGAGCTTATCAACGCAGTTAGCGGGAAAGCCTCGGGTGGTGCTGTTGCCACTGTGAATGCCGGTGTGAGCGCCTCGTCCGCCAGTGTTACTTCGGACATTTCTTTGCTTTCTATTCACAAAGCTGATGTGGTGGCACAAACGCGTATTGGGTACAATAAGCGCCAGTTATTACAGCTCATGCAGATGCATCTCGTTAAAGAAGGTCTACACAACGCAGCCATGGCCTTGCAGTTAGAGGCAGGTCTTCCCCCACTGCCCCATCCTTGTCCTATGCCACCTCCGCTCGCCCTCACGGCCACGCCTGCCCCCAGGAACGTGAGTATTGAACTTGACGCAAGCAAATTTTTGAGACAAACTTATCCAACATGCCTTGTAAAATATGATCGTGTCGCCAAAACTGAAGGTGGATTTGGACTTTGTTGCATTTCTGCTACTTAACCACATATTTAGTTAACGCTGTGACTAATTTCTCTAAATTTGTTCTTCCAACTATCGTCGATTCAAGAACTACAAGTGTAATTGACTCAGTAAGAGATATTTTTAATTTTGTTATGTTTATTTTAATTTCAATGAACGGCTTTTATGAGAATGACATACTGTTAATTGTATAGATTCATTTCCCATGCTTGTCATTTCTTCTGAATTTTTTTGACTATTGATTTGATGCGATCGCTTAATCAATAGTTAATTTGTTCCGCTGAGAATCCATATAACATTACTAAAAATAATATATCGCATTTTTCGTATCAACTGAGATAATGTTGTTTGAGATCATGCGCAAGTAGATCGCTGTTACCCAATTTGATAGTGAGAATTTTTGTTTCTGAAGTATCCTGTTCATGCCTCGTTAGGTCTTATTTCGAGAACCGAACTAAAGAAAATATTAGAAATAGCACGTGTTGTGAGTTCTCACTTCTGAGTTCTCTTTACCCAGCTGATCCAAAAATTAATGATCATGTATCCGGGCTGCCTGTTACGACTTTTTGGCTTCTATGGCTTATAAATTTGTGCAGTGCTTTTAACCACACTCTCGTTGTCGTCTCCTCGTCCGAAATCTCTTGGTCAATGACATACATAAGACTGTATGTATTGGTAACTTGGTAATTGTTTGGGACGTAGCAGTCCCAGGCCACGATGGATCGCCACCTCTGATTATCGCTTATTCGCCCTCATTTGGGCCACCTGATGCACGATGCTGTTGCTTGCTTCTCGCCGCTGGTAGTGTTGCAGAGGAGGTCGATCTGGGATAGTGCCCAAGAACACGTCCAGTCGTCTCTTGAAGGTCTCCAGGGTGCAAGTCACGGGATTGAGACTTGCCGATGGAGACGAAATCTCCATCGGTAAGTGAAGTCATAGTAAGCAAGGCAACTGTAGTTTTACGATACAGTTTCAAGCGATACTTAGGACATAGAGTCTTATGTATGTCATAACCCGAGAGAACTCGGCCGAGCAGACGATAACGAGAGTTGGTAAACGTATTGCACAAATTTCTAAGACTTAGAAGCCTTTATGGACATTTATGACTTATATTCTTTGGTCTGAGTGCAGTTTAGTTCAAGGCATCAGATTTATGTCACTCACATTATTAGTAACACACAACGCTGTACAGTACGACTAGTTCTCGAATGGAGGTAAAAATTGCACCACCAATGTGAGGTTGCGTTGCTCTATTGAGGAAAATTTAACCATCAGTAATTCATGATAACTTTTCCTCAGCGTCATCTTGGCACCCCTGGCGCTCGTAACATTTTTTCACCTCTTGCTCGGCCATCTGTTGAACGTCCATCGCCTTCCACTACCTCAACTCCGACGTCCGCCGCCCCCAACTCTTCTTCAGCCAGGGGAGCGCCTATTGGGAGTGGTTTGCCTTCTACAAGTGCTGGTCCAACACCGCTTTCAATTAGACCTGGCCGGTTAGTGCATTGAATTTTATTTTCTATTTGTTATAGTGAAATTTTAGAGTATCGTCAATCTTAAGCCCTTTAGAATCTCAACCAGAATCTCGGAAATTAATAAATAACATTGTTGAATTCTAACGTTCATATTTCCAAAAATTTCAACGAAGAAACGAGTTCATTCATGATTGTGCTCATTTATTTGTGTAAAAATTTTAGCGATCGTGCAAAATTTACGCAAAGTACTAGTGGTGATTGCGTTTTTAATTAATTACATCTTAATTTCTGATCATTTAATGACGTGTGCCAAGTTTATTTAACTAGCGTAACCAGCTGGCTTCCCTTGCAAAGTCTGTCAAAGTTCTACGAGTGCTCTACAGGCGTTCAAAATTTCATGAGAAGAAGAGGGCCTTTACCGTAATTTGAACTGCTCTTGATTGGGAACTATCGCGAGGCTATTCCTTAACTCCCTTCAAGTAAAATTAAAAAAGACAAATTTAGTTTTTCCGCGAATTTTTCATTTGAGCAAACGCGTAATCGTTGTTTCTGTATAATTTTTTAAATCGCCACTAAAAATATCTATTTTACTCGCCTTAATGGCAATAAGCGTACGTGATACGACCGTGACCGAGCCCCCTATATCACCTATTATTGCAATATTTTCATTGCAGTTTAACAACACGGTCCAGGACCCGATTACTTAATGATTTTTTCACCGCAAATTATTTCTCAGAGGATTAAAGAGGTCGGCGGACGGTCGTGCTTTGCCAAACCCGTCGGTATCCTCCGATTCTTCTTCCACCGACATGTCATCCACTCCAGTCTCGTCCACCGCACCAAATTCTAGAATGATCTCTACTACGCGTATTTGCTCTACGCCCACTCCCTCTTCTCGCGTCACTTGTTCCCCTCAAATTACCCATAGCCGAACATCAGGGGTTTTAGTAACTCCCAGCCGCATTTCTACGCCCACTGCCGCTGATTGCGCCGCTGCAGCCGCATCCTGCAATGCAGTTCTTTCCTCTAGTAAGATGTCCATGGTCCCCTGCAGCACCACAAGCTATGGTGCGTGCGGACAAAGCAACGTACCAAGCAGCGGCATCAGCTTGGATGGCATCGTTCGCGAGTATCTCACCAATCAACACGCGCTCTGCCAGAACCCTGTGGTCACCTGCCCTACCTTCGATCTCTTCCAGTACGTTCAAGATGTAATTTTTCTTTACTATTGTGATCTTTTAATGTTTTATTTAATACAAAAAGAGTATTGGTTGAGTATAATCGTTATTTTTCAATAAGTGTTTGACTGTTTAGTTTGTCACTGCTATAATTGGAGGCTCTTACTTTCTTAAAATTATGTTGTTGCATTTATTTTTATTCTGTCTTGAATTTCGCTTACGAAAATGGCTTGGTCCAGATAGCATCATTCCACTCTAACTTTCGAGTTATGGGGCTCTGTTTGAAGTAAGGAACTCTGGATGAATTTCAGTAAGGAATTTCATGTTCAATTAGGAACTCTATCATTTTGGTTACTCTTACCTCTCCTGGATCCTGAGGATATTAGCCTTTGCAGTCCCCGAAAACATTTCGTATCGCGTCATTAATGTATATAGTTTGCCTCAAACTTGCAGCCCTCACTGCAGTTCGGAACCATAAACAAACACGGTCATTGGTGAAATAAACGATTATCATCCGGTTTACTGAATGGTTAACGTTTTCTGCATTTTTTAGCCCTCACCGGTGTCCGGAACCACGGACAAACAGGATCATCGGTGCGTACAACATCGCTCACCGCATCACGCACCGCAGCTACTCAGTTCCACGTCTGGTCCGCGCGTTTGGTTCTTATCACGGCAACATGCGCGGGTCTCACAACCCTGGCGGTGGTAGCACGGCTTACTCGCTCAAGGCCCTCGATCGTAAGTTCATATACGGCAGGTACCGACCTTCTGAAATCATCAGACCGACTACTGACGGATCTGCGTTCACAACCAACTGCTTCTCGGCCGACAACAAAGGACTCTTCGTGGGCACCATGCGCGGAGAGATTATCCTCTTCAACCTCAGTAACCCCACGGTAAAGAGAAAAAATTACTATATTGTTCCGATTGTTTGCATTGATTTCAGGGTTGGCGATTTTTTTGATTTTTTTAAAAAATCAATGATTTTTTTTTTATTTTTTCATGATTTTTTTATTTATTTGATTTTTTTATTTTTTCAACTTTTTTGTCTTTTTGATGTGTTATTTTTTATGTTGCAATTAGCCTACTAAATATAACAGTATATGGATCATAATGGATGGCTAAAAAAGGCACTTATTGCCTTCAATAATGGCCAACAGGCCAAGGTGGTGTTTACCACTTAGGGATTTTTGGGTAAATAATTATTGGTACTATGTCTATTCATTAGCTTTGTAAAGTTTGTATGGAGCAAGGTAATAAGCTAAATATTGACCATTTAACTGGCTTCAATATACTAAAACACCTCAGGAATGCAGATCTTCTAAACATTGAAGAGTCACATAACAGATAGCCTGAGATAGGTAGCTGATAGCACAGTGAACAGCACTATCAATAGATCCACTAGTTTTATGTCTTTTCTAGTTTTAAATTCACATATTTAAAGATTAAAATTAAATATTTTAATTAGAATACTCGTATTAAGGTGGTAAATCTTTCTAATTGCCTAAAAGGTCAATACAATCTCAACCTCTCAATATACAGTGTGGGGGAGAACATATTGAGCAGTTTTGAGGTAAAATTAAAGAGTAATGGAGGTACATAAAGAAGAAAGTTTATTTTCCTAGAGGTAAGCATAACATACCATTTAGAATACTTATGTTTTGAAAACAATATCTGGAAGATGGAGGCTATTAGCTGCAACACACTGTTGGAGTCGTTTTCGGAGGAGGGAGTAACCGTGATAGTGAATTCCAATCGCTATGCTGCAATGTTGCAAAATTTCTTGCAGCCCATGATGGAAAACATCGTTGAAAATGATGCATTGCAAGACGTGTGGTTCCAGCAGGATGGGGCTACAGCTCACACAGCCCGAATGTCACCCAATGTTTTGAAACACATGTTTCCCAGAGGTCTGGTGTCTCTGAGTGGTGATTTACACTGGCCTGTGAGGTCACTTGATTTGAGCATTTGCGATTTCTTTCTTTGGGGACATCTAAAAGAGAAGTTCAGAAGTTGCCCTCACACCCTACCACAGCTAAGGGGATGGATTATTGCAGCAGAGGTTGTGGCCATACCTCGCCATATGTGTGAACGTGCTGTAGGAAACTTCCGAGAACGAATCCAACAGTGTGATGCAGCTAACAAACCCCATTTTCCTGATATTGTTTGCAAAATATAAATATTTTAAATGGTATGTTATGTTAATCTTGAGGAAAATAAACTTTCTTTTTTATGTACCTCCATTACTCTTTTATTTTGCCCCAAAACTGTGCAATCAGTTCTGCCCCACCCTGTATAAGCTAGCTAACACATTTAAATTGTATATTGTAATCAATATATAACAAATAGTCAAATAGTTAAAGACTACTTATAGCCTTATAAGAATTAGCTAAGCTGCTAGCTACGTACAATGTATTGCACACTTATGCCTCTGTACCAAAAACATTCAATTAATTGGAACCTAATACACACTAAAGGCAACAAGTTTATATACCAATTTGTCATTTATAGTACATTTATACTAAACCATGAATAACAATAACTCAATATAAATTAAAGACTGCCACTCAATATATTTAAATATATGAAAAAAATAAAAAAAAAATCGAAAAAATCAAAAAAATAAAAAAAATCATGATTTTTTTATAAAAAAATCAAGTGATTTAATCACATGATTTAATCATTTTGATTTAATCATTGCCAACCCTGATTGATTTATTTTATGAGTAATATGAAACATTTTTAAGTTAGGCACCCAATGGCAATGTTTTTGGCTTTATGAGAACCAGCCCAAGCTCAATACGTTCGCTGCATTTTAGTTCTTAAGATAATGCGCACTTTCATACAAATGAAATTAGAATATGCAGTTCAGTCAACTAAAAATATATTACTGTTTCTTTAAAATATTCAACCAATTTTGCTCTGGTGACGTTTAAGCTTTTCCATCAAGTACGATCCGTTGTGTTTTTGAGTGAGTGTTCCATCTGTACTAATTTTTGACAGTTGAAAGATTTAATTGAAGTTGGAGGAAGATCATTTTATCTTCTAATTCAATTCCCTTCATTATTAAAATTCGTCTACATTCAATCATAACTTAAAATACACATGGAATAATTGAATATTCTCTTTTGAGAATATCCGATACTGCTATCTCCAATTCCAAAACTGTTATCTTCTGTTCACAGGAAGAAGCGTTGTTCACCGCTCACCAAGGTTCCGTCAACCATTTGTCTATCCATAAGTCTGGTTCCTCATTGCTATCTTCCTGCGCCTCCGTGTCGGAGGCAGTTCTCTGGAACCTGGACGAAGTGTATACGACCTCTGAGCCCAAGTTCCACATCCCCAACTGCCAGTACGCAACTTTCAGCAGTCAGCAAGACAAGATCTTGGCTACCATGGACACCAAAGCAACGGTGAGAGATCGTAACGTTTTGTTCTCTGTTCGTCCTCTCTTACGGACATCACGTTTTCATTTATAGTTCATTGTTATCCCTTATTAGCGTTATATTTAATTAGATGAATTGTTTTACAGCCTTGTATTATCATCACCTTTATTATTGGAGCAGTTCTACTGCGATTCTAAAAACATTTTAATTGCGTATCGTTTTTGAGCTCCTTGTCATCACGGCGATCGCTCGATCCACACACGACGATTATTGCAGAAACTCTTACATCAAAAGTAATTTCTGTTGAATTCTTCCTTGTTATTAACTGTACCCCTTCACTAGTGAAATAATGATAGAATTACCGTTGAAGAAAGCAATGATAGGAATGCAGAAAAAATATCGCACCATAGTACTTCAGTGATGAAAGTAAACTATAAAACCCTTGAGTTAGATTGCATGACCTATATACATTGGTATTCTCGATCGAGGTACTGAACTTCGTTGGATGACATTGAACAGAGACGTGAAAGTTCTTATTATTGTGCAGCTACTAGACATCGCAACGCAGGCTGTGATACGAGGTACTTAGCTTCTTTAAATGACATTGAACAGAGACGTGAAAGTTCTTATTATTGTGCAGCTACTAGACATCGCAACGCAGGCTGTGATACGAGACTGTCAGCCGACTCTGTCCAACCACTACCAGAACAACCGCGCTGACATCCACCCTCACGACGAACTCGTCCTTACTGACGGCGTCCTCTTCGACGTCCGCTCTGGCCGCGAGGTCACCGCCTGCTTCCCGTCCTAGAATATTTGCCTTACTAGAATATTTTCATCCCTGGAATATTTCTGTCCCTAGAAGATTTCAGTTCCCAGGATATTTCCATTGTACTAGAATATTTCTATTACTAGAGTATTTGCGATCCTTATAATATTTCCGTTTCTGGACATTTGCGTTCCCAGAATATCTCTGTTTCTAGAATATTCCCATCCTTAGGATATTTCCTTTTCTAGTGTATTTCTGTTCTGGTCCCTAGAATATTACCGTTTCTAGAATATTTCTATTCCTGAAATATTTCCATTCCTGAAATATTTCCATTCCTAGAATATTTTCACTCCTACAATATTTCCTCCCCTGAATATTTGCGTTCCTGGACATTTGCGTTCCTAGAATATTTCTGTTTCTAGAATATTCCCGTCCCTAGAATATTTTCGGCCCTAGAACATTTGATCATCGCTTATATTCAATTAATAATCTGTTTACCCTAAAGTTTCTTAAGTCGGTGTGAAGTTGTTGAACACTTTGTTTGCTTGTAACTTACTTGAAAAGATATAAATGAAGCTATCGCTTCGTTAACGTCCCATATTATCTCTGTTTCATTTGATTTCAATGTTTAAATATTGACATATGCGCTTGTTATTTTACTGAACTACAGTTATTCACCTGCGAGTCTTTTTGATCCAGTACTTGAAGATTTTGTAATTTCAACCCATGTGAATTAAAATTGAATGATTAATTATGAAATTTCTCAAATAACTGTCATCGTCTCTTTAGATCCACAAGTTCGACAAGATAAACCCCTTGATAAACGGCCGTTTCCACCGCAATGGTCTCGAGGTCATCAGTTCTTCGGAAGTTTGGGACCTGAGAACTTATCATCTGCTGCGCACGGTGCCTTCCCTCAACCTCTGCGACGTGATATTCAACTCTACGAATGATGTCATTTTCGGCGTTGCTGATCCCAATGAAATGGAGGAGGATGACTACAACACCAGCTTTAAAGTCATCGATGCCATCAACTACTCCAGCATTGGTGAGATTCTTGCTCTTACTAGCCATTTTTCGTATCCTATGCTAGCAAGACACGTTGATTATTAGTTTTTTCGCTGAAAGAGTAAAAAAGTTATCAAAAGTGCGCGATGTTTCTAGTAAAATGCTTGTCGTCACAGTCGAGTACAGATGGTATATTTAACGCGTGTTTTCCATGAGCTGTTCATCATATGGTTTTTTATGAGCATTTAACGCAGATGCTCTTTCATGAACATTTCCCACACGTGATTTCTCAAACTCCATCTTACTTGATGGAATACATTTTTGACAATTTTTCTTAACGCATCCCGTTTGCTCCAATTTCATTGCTTCTCGTTATACATAATTTTGCCACATGGCATGTTTACATGATTTGCCGCATTGCATGCTTGAACATCATTTGAGATTTTAATCTTGATTTACAGCGACCGTGGACACTCGACGCGTGGTGTCGAGCCTGTCCATCAACAGTATGGACTCGCAGCTGGCCATCGTCGAGGCGAACGGCTTCCAAGACGATCTCGACGAGGTGACTACGTGTCGCCTCTACGACATCGCCATGACGAGGCAGGAGGAGGACGATGATCCAGTGAGTGGAATTTCACGGACACACAACTCACGTGTCGGTGGACGTGGCTGTGGCGTGGCTAATGTGTAGGAACATGGTTCATGCGCGGGAACGTGGCTAATGCGCGTCACCGTGGCTAATGCGCGTCACCGTGGCTAATGCGCGTCACCGTGGCTAATGCGCGTCACCGTGGCTAATGCGCGTCACCATGGCTAATGTGTGGGAAGATGGTTGATGCGCGGAAACGTGGCTAATGCATGGGAACGTGGATAGAGTGTTAAGTCTTGGCTAATTCAGTAAATCCTGTCAGGTGCGTAAGATCATGTCTCTTGTACGAAGTTATCAATGTATGTAGCTTCAGAGGAGTGATATAGGGGATAAGTCTCATGCTTGAGATTACTAATGTCTGCTGCACGAGGGAGCTTATGACTTATGTTTGGGAAAATGTGTATTACTTTAGGTAAGTAATGTCTGTTGTGTGGTAAGACGTCGTTACTTGAGGTTACTGATGTCTGTGACGCGAGAAAATGTCCTGCTGCCTGGGGTAACCAATGCCTCATACTTGATAAAATGTCGGTTGAGTGAGAATTATTGATTCCTGTCCCATTTCGTTAATACTAATTTTTTACAGCTGAGTGACGAGGAAGATGACATCAACAGCGATGATGACGACGATGATAGTGATGATACCGACGACGAGGACCAAGCCGTCAATGATGGTGCAAGTGAGTGATAATGTGATGAATGAGTTGTGTTATTGCTGCTCATAAGTCATGATCGGACAAATATTCAGTTAGGTTTAAGCTCGGTTACTTAATGTTTTACATTACTTCAATTTAATTCTAACCTCCATTGAGTTGAAATTCGAGTTTCAAGAATGAAAATGTGCGCTAAAGTCTTCTTTAGCGTATTTTTCATTTATGAAAAAATACACTATTGTGCTCGCCATGTCTGTCTGCCCGTCCGTGACTTCATGTTTTCGTCGATTAGAAAATGCGCTCTCTGTCACTCACTGCAGTGAGTACTGAGTTAAATTTTTTTTATTAGTGAAGCTTTAGCATGAAATTTGGCTCGCTGAAAGAGGAAACAATTTACTGCCTATGATTGAATTGTTTACGATTTTTTAAAATATATAATGGATTTGTGTAACTGAGCACCAGTGTAGTGGCGGGTAACTTTGTAGATAACGATGCAAAATTAGTTGCATCTATACCAAATAAATTCAAGCGTTCACTAAAAGACATTTCTTCAGATGATGATAGTGACGATAGCAGCCCGAATGACGAAGATATTTTCGATATCGATGACGTCTCGTACGACGAAGAGAACCTGAGCAACGACTCGGACTTCGACAACGATGGCGATGATGATGACGACGATGATGACGATGAAGATGTTGAAGCAAACAACGACGATGACAGCGATTCTGAGTCAGTGTTGTTTGAGCTCAGCACTGACGACCACAGCAACACCGCGGCAACCACCACCACCACCACCACCACCGCTGCTGCTGATGATGACGATCGAAGCAACGGTGCGTCAGGTAGCGGCCAAGCGTCGTGGCCTAGACGTCAATCTGCTGAAGGCTCGTCTAGAAATCGCAGAAAAATTCATCCTGGTTCTGGTAGCAGGGCCACACGAACCAACCCTTCCACCACCAGGAACAGTGAGAATCAAACAGCCGATGACGACGAGTGGGAAGATATTGCGGACGACGAAGAAGAAGAGTCCTGATTTTTAGCTCATCGTGTGAGTATAAATTCTTTAAGTTCTAGTTCCTTATATTGTGAAACGTTTGAAGACCAAGAAGCATTGAAAAGGAAAAACACATGGCAGTTCGTTAAAAACGATCATTTATTGAAGCATGTGCGTGCACCAATTGTTATTTCTATCATTTGTTACTCATTTTATGTTTTTTTTTCACTGGCATGTAGTACATGAATACTAGTATACGATTATTTTGAACAAGATTTGTAGGAGCTTCTCACCCGAGGTGTAGATCCATTTACGCTTTAATTTTAAACAACTATATACGTGGTGATACTGCCTGATAGTGCGTGAAATAAATTTTTCTTTTTTTCTTTCAGATTTAAGTTCAAAAAGAAAAGCGCAGTGAAGCAACTTTGATAGACGTCGCTCTCCTAGTTTTTCTAACTTGGCGCTGGTCCGTGAATTTCGTTTCGTTTGCCGATACCGATTTACACAGCAGTCATTTCGTTGCGTCCTGTCTCAGGGGCTAATTGCGACACTCCTTTCCCCCATATTTTGTTGTTTTTCTATACATTATGAAGCCTCACTTCTATGTATGAAAACCTTCAATAATACAGTTGACTTCTCTTTTAGAAGAACTAGTCAGAAGGGGAATTTGTGGAATTGCTCGCGCCAGTTTATTATGCTAGTTATTATCTTCGTGATAGGCGCCGATGCAGTTTTTTAATGCCATGTTTCATATTTACATATAAAGTTAATTGACGTATATTGACACTCCATTGAAGAAATGTCGAGAACATTTTTAAAGAATGAGTATTTTTTGTTTGAATTCAGTAATGTTGTAGATTTATCCTCAAGGTAGAAATTCACCGTACGTAGATATCTTAGTCTTTGACTGCTTCTGACCGTAAATAGAGACTGGTCTTTGACTGCTTCTAATGTTCTACCGAATGGTGTTGAGCATCTTCAAAGATAATCCTATGTTGTTCTATTTGCACTGTTGATGATTGCGAGAGGAAGAGAACCATAATGCTTTGGCTTGGGGAATAATACACCAGGTTACTGGCTGGCTAAGGGTACGCCCACAGTGAAAGCAGGTTTGCCCGCGCGGGCAACCTGCTCCAACCTGCCACAAGAATGAACATAGGATAATAATGTAAGTGTTCACAGTGAAAACCTGTACAAATAGGCTTCTGTATTCTATGGTTTCAGGCGCCAGCCTGAGCAGGTAACCAGCACGCTGGCAACCTGCTTTCACTGTGTGCGTACCCTTACGTAGGATACGTTGTAACACACGGGCTCACCTACCCTCATGTTTTTTATCCTTTCAAATGAAGTCCCCTTTGACCTACCTAACATCTTAATTTAGTAATTAGTTATTATACGCCTGAATTCTTGACAATATTGTATCACGCACATGCTTCATCTAATTGACAGGAGTGTTTTACCTGCATTAAAAAGCCTCATCTTTTCATTGTGGCGGCGGGAATATACGGCATTGTGGCGGCTTTCATTTATACGGCGGAATTGTCTGGCGTCCTCTGTGCCCTGGCCCTTATAGATCATTGTTCCATCCATCTGTTATCTGAATTATCTTTCAGAATCTAGGTGCTATTACCTTGAACCTTACAGCCAATAGTTATAGTAGCTTGTGCTTGTAATAGCGTTGTTAACCATCGATTTCCATAAGAGATTTTGACAGAAGCCTTATCACATCGAATCAAAATACTAAAAGTTATGAATGCATCGAAGCGAGTTCATTTATGCGGTTCCGTTTGCCCGCGCTTTCATTCATTATCCAATTTTGAAATTATGATGTATAACGAAGATCATATTCTATACATCACTAAGCATGTTGAAGGTGCATAATGATTATGAGAAGTAATGTCCAATAACTGTGATTTCGATAAATATGTACGTACCGTTTACCCGAATTATGTTTAACATTCTGATGGTAAGCGGAGAATAAAGGTTTTCGGCATCTGTACTTTTGAAGTTAGAGTTAAGTATTCGTCATGAGACGATTCATACGTGATCAAATGAGCATCCACCAAATTATTAATACATACTGTGTTATATTCAATCGATTAAGATTAAAAAACTATGAAGTAAACACAGCTAATGAATTAGAATACGGGTTAACCGTATGGTTGTGATGAATTTTTAAAGTCCTTTTTTGCATGGTTTTGCAGAAAGAGTATAAATCTGGTATCAAAAGTGCCCAAATTTCTTGGAAAATGCTTGTCGAGTCTGAAAGGCATATTAATGAAGTAAGGCGATTCAATGTTTTATTAGACCACTTTGTGCAAGTGAACATTGCACAAAGTATGACAACGCACTGGAATGACAGGTGATGAGGTAGGAGTCTGTTTGCACTATCAAAATCAAATACAGTTGATCATTGACATAAGCATGAATAACAAATTACTTGATTCTTTGAAGAGATTCGAACAAAATTTCTCACGTGATCTCTTGGGTGCATAACATTGAAATGCATTGCGTAACATATTACAATTGTAAATTTAAGGATGAGTGATCAATTGCCAAATTTGGTAACAACCTGCAACTTTATAATCACAATTCTAACTTAACATGATAGATCAACAGTGAAGCTTAATCGCTTAGGATAATTGCAATCTCACCGCTTATTAATAAAAGCTGCTTCTAAAGTGCTTTCATCGTAAACAGTTGCCTAATCTAAGCGTATACTCTAGAATGCCAGCAGCAAAATGCCCAGATGCAGTAGAGCGAAAGCGCTAAATTGTTTATTAAATAAGCATCCGCATCGAGTGTGATGCATCGGACGGTTGAATAAATTTGTGGAAGATAATATGCGGAACAAAACAAATGGAATAATTCTAAGTTACATTGCGATCTGGCTGTAAGAACAATCTCACGACAACGCCTTTTGTGGCAATAAGATTATCTAGAGTTAAGGCTTCGTTTGCGGCGCCCATCTTACTTATTCGTACCTAATTTATTGGACGATCGCCATTGCAAGAAAAAAAAGGAGACGCCGCGGAAAACATAGTCGGCTGATCAACGAAAAGCGTTATTGAGCCGGTGTGTCTCTACATCTAATGTCTATCTGCGTACCTGATAATATCGACAGGAATAACATTGCACAAGCCTATCACAGGCTCGTTAACTTAGACCATAAACTCTTTATACGTAAATTCAACTGGAATGGTTGTGGAATAAATCTTCGTCTGGTAATTACGAATTGGAACTTCAAAACTTAACAACACTAAGACAATAATTCGATCTAACAGGATCAGAGATCTCAGTGGGAGTAAATAATTGCCGTTCATAGCCTGCCGAACAAAGCAGTCAACTTATGCGTCGCCTGTGCAACGAAAACAAAACCGAGCTAATGGCACATTGTAAACATTGATATACTAAATTATTTGAAATGTATCGTCTTGAAACGAAAGGCCTTGCAATCCCCCTGAGCCCCAAATAATTGCATCATTATATTATTAATGACTTAACTGTCAATCCAAATTTAAATAGCTTTAGAGAGCAAAGAAGAACAACTCGATAAAGAGTACATTCATTAACTGCTGTTGTACTATTGTATATAAACAAGGCTATAAAACTCAATGACCGACAATTTACAGTTCCGACCAGGACATCACAAGAAAGAAATGTATCAATTAGATTATTTTCAAGTTTCAATCTACGGCACATGTCTTTTGCTTGTGTTACCATAAATTAAATATTTATTCGGTTTAGGTGAGCAGTGATATAGCCGGTCGAATACCTGCTCAAAACTGACTCAAGGAAAACCACCATATTTGTTCCTGTTCTTGTATACGATGTTATACATGAAATTTGCCTTTAGCTCGGCCCACTCCACCTTAGCTTGGTAAACTATCAGCACATGAAGATCAACTGAATAGTTGTAAAAACTGACTCCGTATCTAACCAAGATGTTTTTTGCAAAGAGGCAAAAGAAGACTCAGTCATTGGCCGAGGCTCATCTGAAGTAGAGATGTCGCTCCTTCGAGTTCAGGATGTTGTTTTAATATGTGTACCTGGAGCGATAAAATTAGGCTCAGAAACATTCACTACATTTGCACATGATGTAAAGTAGATTTAGAATTGTAATTTAACGTTTTAATTTAGTCATTTACAACTTCCACAAAGTAAGAAAAATAAATCTGCTGTGAAAATAGAAAAAATGATCATGGTAGGTTCCTAATATGTCTTAACGTGAAATATGCGCGCAAGTTTCGTAAATCTGATACAAAGCTCGGCAACAATTAAGAAGTATCGTTGACATTATAGGATTATCTTGCCTGGAGCTGATCAGGTGCTGGGAAGCCCAGACCACAACAGGCGCAAATGTTAGCGCTTCTGAGGACGTTGGAGTTTGTCTTCTTGTGTCGCGTGAGGTCGCTCAGCGTCACGCCGCTGTAGTTGCACACCGCACAGCTGTGCTCCTTCACTCCTTCAAGTTAAAATCAAACTTGAGAATTAATCACAGATTAGTAATTTGCTGGATAACTTTATACGTTAAATTACGTAAAAGGTCAAATTTTGATAAACGGCTCACGACAAAAACAGACGGATGAAATTCAAATTTATAAAATATGGCGCTAGTTAACTTCAGAAAGTTTAATTCTGTAAAAAATTTCCTCTGATCTGTGGTTAAAAGTAGAATTGTATACCAATTTCAAAATTGACTATTCTCGATGTAGAGCGAGATACCGTACACGCAATGTTAACCTTTGTGCCGGAGCTGATGAACCCGCAGTTGACTCGCTGAGCGAGCAGAATAGCCACAAAAATTGCAGTTGTGAAGCGTCGCATCTGGCGAAGAGGGTGGAATAACATTAATTTGAGCTTTCAAATGACGAATGTCTTCAAACTCGTGTAAACGCGTTAACCTACCAGTAAGGGCCTAAAGTGAGTAAGAAATATTCGGGATGAATAATAAACTAGAGTCAGCAGAGAATTATAAACTAGAGTCAGCACATAACGGGTCTTTCAGCTACTTAGCAAACGAGAAATTTTTAGAGTAGCTCTCAATACACAGCCCACCTCGCGCTGAGACATCCTGAGAGAGCGTCTCGGAGCAGTGAAGCGAGAGGAGCAGCGGTTCCCTGACACCTTCACTTGTCGAACTCTCTCTGAAAAAGAGGAATATAATTTAAATTTCTGTTCACACGGAATTTGCATAAGTGACAAAGAAATGATAGGTTTAAGGTTCATGGTAATATAGATTTGCAAGTTATGCGTCACAGCATAATAACGATTTGCTGGTATCCAGAGCAGAGCTGGAGAAGTAGAGCTGTAACAGAAAATTCGTCGCTACGTTACTTTGATATCTTAGCTGTTACAATATTGATAGTAAAATGATGTATAAGCTTATACATGACAAGAAGCATCAGTGTGAGTAATTAAAATCTTGAAACTTACTTTGGAGATGCGCTGGAGAAATTTGGCGTGTGATCCTCTGGAGATGACGGTTGAATCTCTGGAAGGAGGAAAAAAACGTGTGCGTGAGCAATGAGCGTGAAATTATTACACGTTCCTGTCAGTTTCATAACAATATAAATTCACGACTTCACAGGCCTGTTATATCAATTTACCCCGACAGCATTGTGTCTAAATTATATATCATGATTGTATAGATAAACGACAAAATCAACGGCGTCGTTTTTTAAATTGATAAAAAAAACTGGTTTCATGTTGCAATTGATTCATCTGGACAACTCTGAAAGTAGGATTTTATCGTAGGCTTGTCATAAGTTTCGAAGAAAGTAGTGTTATTTGGCAATCGTTTACATACAAGAGAACAGCCATATAGTCGTTTGTTTACGACCAACTTACCGTTTTCATCAATTACATGAATGTCGGCATCTCTGATTGACGGCTGATCATCGTCCAAGCCATCACACAATTGATTCGTAGGAGCTTCAAGTTTGTCATCCTCACTCACAGTATCAGAGGCAGATGTTGGGACTTGTCTGCACACATTCGCCTCAGAATTAATACTACTGTACCCGAGTGAATATTCGGAATCATAATTGGTGTCAGCGTCGCTTCTGATTAAATCTGTAACTCTGGTGAGATCAACAGGAGACGTTGGGACATCAGACAAAAGAGTAGCAAAAGGCAATTGTGATTTTAAAAGGAGATTAACTCCAGCTTTTGCGAATATCTGCTGTGGCTTCGTGTCAGCGTTGCTTCCCAATAGAGACTGAACACAAGGCTGCATCTTAACGTCCCCTACATTGCTGTTGACGATGTCGTTCATAGCGAGAGATTTCTGTTGAAGCGGCTCGATAAGCTGCAAAAAGTTTTTCAGACCGTTGTCCGAAAAAGCTTTCATAGCAATATTTTCAGCAATGCCATTTTTAAAAGAAAAACCAGAAGACACAGGGTTTTGAAATACTCCGGGCGAGTAGAGAACACCCGCAGGCTTTGACAGTGGCATCATCCCATACTCGCCACTAAGCCGTCGACGACGGTCGCGTCTGATCAAATGTTTCATAGATCCGTCTGAGTGGAAGCGGATCATGTGATGCCGCAAGTTCCGAGGCTCACTGAAGCCCTTGCCACAATGTTTGCAGTAGCAAGGTTTGTAGCCAGTGTGCACCCGCTCGTGACGATTGCATGAAAAAGCTCGATCAAATTTTTTCTCGCAGTACCGACACTGGTACATTTTGAACACATTTTCACCTTCCATAGATGCGTGTTTTTCTTTACCATTCGCAGAAATTGCACCGTTCTTCAGCTTGAGCTTGGGATAGTTCACAGCATGAGTCTTGGTTACAGGCAAAGTGTCGGCTTGTGATAAAACTGCAAACGCAGTCAAATTTTTGGAAACGTCTGCCCCGTTCACAAGTCCTGCGATAACATTCTCTTCTCTAAGTTTCAGAACATCATGTGCTGTTACCACATCTTGCACTTCTGTTTTAATGCAAAAAACTCCAGTTCCTTCAGAGGAACTAACATAGTCCGATTCGGTGTAATTAATGGAACCAGAACATTGGCTGTCAGAACATTGGCTGGCTGAGATTAGGGAAGGCGGAGAATGTGAAATTGGTTTGTCAGCATCTGGCAACTCTCTGTATTTGTTTGGGATCTCGATACAGGGAGAGGATAACTTTTTAAGAGATTTACTGGCATGGCCACCAGCTGCGTAAGAAGACAGTGATTCGAAATTTTGTAAGTTTGTAACGGGAGATGAAGCACGGCACGTGATAATACCGTTGCGAGTCAGCATGTTGCAAGTTGTCACATTTGTCAAGTTCTCAGGAAAATATTGCCTCGTTAACGACCCTCGCCTGAGGGCAGTAAGCATTTGTGCCACAGTGACATCACTGTCGTCATCAGGAGACAAAAACGGGGATCGTCGCTCTCTGCAAGGAAAACAAAAAGAATAAGCAATGCGGAGAGATATAAATAAATTGTTATATCGACCAAGCAACAAAATGTAAATTTATATTCATTCAAAGTCGTAAAATACGGGCTCTAATTATCAGTAATTATGACCCCTTGAAAAAGCCCATACTTGAGGGCAAAATTCAAATTCGTTACATATGATAACAATACTGGTCTTACTAAGAATACTAGCCAAATAATCACTTTTAATGTCTACTCACTCGGGCTCATGCTTGAAAGAGCCTCGGCAGCTCTTATCGAGCGCGAGCTCATCTCCATCTCGCGATGGAAGCTTTTCGCTGTCAAATGCTGCTGAGAGTTTGGCTCGTGAAATATTTTCTTGAGTAAATGAACCACTATCAGAAAAGCTTCTGCCGCTATGTCCAGCTCTGTTTCCGAATGCACTTGAGTAAGTTCGCTTACGTGTCGAACCGGGGCAAGAGCTTTCCGTGATGTCTGTAACATCGCCAACACGAGATGATTCTTGTGAGATTTCTGATGGAGTCCCAGAATTAAATCTCAAATCGCTGGAATCTATATCAACATTTTTATTATTATTGTTTTCAAGAAGAGTATCAATGGATTCTGTAACTCTTTGTGTGCCATTGTTTGAAACTGTAGTCTCATGACGTGTCAATCCCAACTCGGATGCAGCTTTTCCTGGAGAGAGCAATAATTCATTGCTGCTGAAGTTTGCAATACATGAGTTTCCTTTCAGTGTGCCTCCAGAGGTTAAATCTACGATTCTTTCTCCAAGAGATGACGAAGTTTTTTCAACATTTAGAGTGCCTGCAGAAGCAATACTTGCGATTGCATCCACAATGGACAAGGTCGACTTTTCTGCACAAGGAGACGTCGAAGAAGGCAAAGAATACGAAGTTCGGCACAAGGAGTTCAAGTGGATCTTAGCTGGCGCGATGTGCTGCTGGTGGACATGCAGCGAGAATAACGTGGGCGCGTGAGTCGTAAAACCACAAAGAGAGCACGTGTAGTGCGTTAAATGATCCTGATCGACATGACGGTGCAGGTCAGTAGCAGATGTAAAAGCGCAGTTACAGAGGTAGCACAAATACAGCTCACGCCGACACCCGCTCCGATGGTCGATACACAAGAGACGACTGGATAACACCTGCCAGATGAGAGAGATACTTCAGAGCCCAGGATGATAGATTAATATTCATATAATCGCAAAATGGCAATAACTTATTAATGACTTCAAAATTCATTAATTAGCATTAATCAGTGCCGGTGACGATAAAATAAATTCATAACATTATACTCCGTTGTCAATTTAGAAGGACGATGCCAATGAGACAAGAGGCTCGAAGCAGTAAAATTGTAGAAAATGAGACAAATTGTTGAAAGAATTAATGGCAGAAAATGAATCACGAATGATATTGTCTGAAATTTCACAAATATATCAATCCAAAAATTGCATTTATATAGCAACGGAAATAGCCCAAATTTATCGAATTTAAAACTAATTAAGTTTCCACAACAACTTGCCTGTTCAGAATGCACGGTAACCGTTGTTTGCCGATCATTTTCGCTGTCCTCCTTCACTGTGAATATTTTCTTTTCTTTACCAGTATTCAACAGAGGTAATTTTGCGCACACATCTAGTGCGCTTGAATCGTCCCTGAGGTACAAGCGTGCTTGCTCGTAATTAAAAACCTTGGCTTCAAATTCACGAAGTTCGTTCTCCATGTTTTGCCTTTCAACGTCGAAAGGACTCCTTTGTTGCCTGGAACAACTGCCATTAATGCTTCCAGGAGCGTTGGAAATTGAAAGACTATTGGGATCAGAAAAATAATCACTGCAGTCACGGCTAATGAAGTTAGAAATTTTAACGGAATCGCCAATGATACCTTCATCATTTTCGTCAGTCGAGCTCAAAATTTTGGAAGATTCTTTACCGGAATAGGTTGAACCGTCTGAAGAACTATCGCCGATGGACTCAATTTCGCACATACTCTCGGGAACTTTTCGGATGGTGCAAGTGTTCTTGTTGTCTGTAGATTTATTTCGAGTGAAATGAGCAACATCACTGGTACTCTTCAGTCCAGCTGCTCTCGACGCTTCCAAACCTAGTCGTGAGGTAACAGGCAGTTGGAACGTCGAGTTTATAGGCAGGAGGAACGGCACGGACGATACCGAACTTGTTGGTCTAGAAGATTTTGAACTTCTCTCAGTTTGGCCATTTTTTACGACTTTCATCAAGGAACCTGTGTTACAAGTCACTTGTTTAGCATCTCTCACAGCCTCGAGTAAAGAATGACTGCACATTGATTTAGGAGTAGAGATGTTCATGGAGTAGTGGATACTCCCTATTTCATCAGCTAACAGTCCATTAACTGTCGCAGGCAGTAGTTTTTTGCCGTCAAGGAGTACGTCTCTTCGGCAACTGAGATCCAGCGGCTGAGATTCATCCGAGAAGTCCTGGAAATTAAAGAAAACCTTTGTTTGTTCCGCTACACTAAAAGCGATGTAAATAACCATGATGAATATAATCATGATTTGTTTCCACATTAATTTATAGAATATCTAGGTCGCAGAAGAACGACAATATCACTGAGTTCTGATGAAAAACTGAGAGTTATACAAATAATTATTCAAAACATACCAAGTCCGATTTGGTATCTTCTGCCGAAACGTGGCTTTCAGAAGTCGACTTGGTTAGGAGGTGGTCGTTAGATCTGAAACCAGCGCTTCTTCTGACCAAAATGCTATGTTCAGGAGACTTCAAATCAATGCCAAGTTGCTTGCTCAGCGCTGCAAATAAATTAAAATATTTATCACACATGCAGTATACTCAACACGATGCACTTAACTCGACTGAAAAAATAAGAAGATTTCCAAAATGCATCAAGTTGTATTTTATTTCAACCGACTAGAAAAGAAATACGTGGAACATGAAGCAAATTTACTCAAAAAACAGGCACAAATTAAAAATAAAAATTTGAGCAACAAGACGGCAATAAAGCGATATACCTATAGGAGAAAATTAGAACTATCGGTGCTTACTTATGGTTAGAAACTCACCAACATCAAGATTACTAAATGACCTAACATGAGCAAAAGCGGAAAAACAGTCATCGGCAGCAACATCAGCACAGGACTTGGTAATCGAAGCAGTAGTTTTATCTACGATACAACCATCCCGAGTCGATGGAGGGGAATTAAATTCCTGGTCTCGCTCGGTCAAAGGTTTCTTGGTGGTTTCCTGATGCGACATCGCGCTGCCATGGGTCAATAGCGGACTGGGCACGCGTTCCTCAGGCGGTTCAGACATTTTTACACTTTTATTGAGCGTAGATGATTCACTTATATCGTCCGCGGCACAGGCCTGAGAAATGGTTAATGGTGAGTGTTCAGTCGAGTCGAGTTTTTCTGAAGCTTGACATGAAGTAGCTAAGAATTTGAATCTCTTTCCTGTCAATTCATGGGTTTCTTCGCGCATAGGGTTAATTTTGCACCCCACTTTCTTGTTCACGTCTTGATGCTTTAGACGTTGGTAACGATTCGTCGGTTTTCTTTTCATTGCAGTTTTCGAAAGAAAGTTTCGAGAACGATTCCCGCTATCACTTTCAGCAGCAGACGAGGAATTATCTTTCATTTTCGTCAAGATCCTTGCTCTTTTCCGCACTAAAGATGAGCTGGTAGGTCTAAGTTTCCGTGCAATATCAGAGTTGAGAGGATCAGAAGCAAACCTGAACCCGATTCTTCTTTTTGAGGAATCCGCTGCGGCTACCACGATTTCGTCTCCACCTGTTGAAAAACATGATCTAAGTTCAATTTGAAATTGAAGTGGTTGAGCCAATTTTGAATTAATCGAAAAATTGAACAGAATCAACTTTTTTATCGAGAATAAATAATGAATCTTACCAAAGTATCCCAACGAATTGTATGCGAAGAGGTGTTAGTTAAAATTTCCCTTTTCTTTACATTAGGTTTTCTAATAATAAATATTCATTTGTTGGTATTTACAAATACATATTCATTTACTAGCGAAAGTAGATCGTTGAATCTCCCATGAACAATTATCACTCGTTATTTATCACATACTACAGGGAGCAAAGCGATGCTCAAGAATTCCGCTGTTAATTCGATGGTACAAGAAATGTAATACAATAATGCGAAATTATGCAGGTAAAAAGTTTAATTAGCAGTAGATGATTTTTAACTCCAGGAATGCCAGGACCGTAGGACATGGCTCTTTCGGTTGATGAACAGCTCTTAGTTGAACAATGGCCGCATTAGTTGAAAAATGTTTTCAGCAGCTTGGGCATAACAGTCTGAACGCCAGTTCTGGCAGTAGCAGTCAAGAGACGGCAGTGGCAGTCAAGAGACGGCAGTGGCAGTCGAGGGACGGCAGTGGCAGTCGAGAGACGGCAGTGGCAGTCGAGAGACGGCAGTGGCAGTCGAGGGATGGCAGTGGGACAGTGCAGAGGGCGGCAGAGCGGGAGGAGAGGGGAAGGGAGGGGCGGGCGCGTGCAGCACGTGCCCCGGAGCGCCATCGGCCGGCAGATCAATACGACGGCACGTAGCGCGTCAGCAGCTCCTCTGGGTATCACACCTGAACCATTACACCAACCTGAGTCTGCTTCAGCCATGCCAACAATGTTCAGTGAGTCTGCATCATCCATGCCAACAATGTTCAGTGAGTCTGCTTCAGCCATGACAACAATGCTCAATGTGTCTGCTTCATCCATGTCTTCAATGTTCAACGAGTCTGCATCAAGCAAGCCTCCAATATTCACAATACCGTATACATTTCTTATTGCAACTCACACAGTTTTGCGCCCACCCTGAATTAGATTTTGCGATTGCGCCTTCAGTTTAGTTGATAAATAGTAACTCACATTTTATAATTCATAAAATTAGACAAGCAGATATGAAACCACTGATAATATTTATGCTTGTGCAATATGCAAGTGCAGGCCAATGGAAGAAAAAATTTTCCACTCAATTTATCTTTATTTAAATTCTGAAACGAAATGATCGTGATCAATAAAAACAAAGATCGCCTCACATTTACACAAGCTAACTCGAAAATGCAAAATATAATGACCGATAAACAAAAAATTAATGCATCATTAGAAAACGTGTACCAGTGATTGATCAACTAAAATGTTTATTGCGTTACTGGTGTTAACTGTTAACTAAGAGTAAACGTGAAGACTGAGAATATACCTAAAGATCAGACGGGAGGAGGAAGTTCTCTCAGATCGAGAAGACACACGTGCTCGGCAATGCGAGTGCGTGGGTTTCATTGAGTGCAAGTTACACGTGAAAATGTCACCCCGAGAGAGCTGATTAACATAAGAGGACACAAGCAACAAAGAACAAGAGAAAATTTGCGCCTACACTATATTAGTAAGAACATAAAGGTTGTTTACCTGGCTATCAATCGCATGACACTAAAGTCTAAACGGTTTCGGCAAAACGTGACGAATATTTTATAAGCAAACGTAACACAAATACATGGAGCGTATTTTAGACAAAATTATTCGAAATTTGTCAATCAATAAACACAAATAATGGTAATTCAGAGGCGCGAATTATCTACAGTCAAATGAGAGTATCTTTTAAGAAACGACGAAGATTTCAACCATAAACAAAGAAAACGGGGCTACTATTTGAAGTTTTTTAATGCTAATGTCAATTATTCTTTACCATAAGTTTCCTCTTTGTCATTTCCCGAACAGTAAATAAATTACTGTCATCATAAATAAACTAAATTCTCTACAGTAAATTTTGGAACTGTTGAAAATTCATTTTCACCGTTGACAGATAAGATACAGAGATAAGGCGACGTAAATTCGATCAAGAAGAGCAGACTTTTAAACCAGTCGACACCCTAATCAAATTAATGTAAAGCGCTCAAAATCTCTTAAAATGCGCAAAAAAGCACAGTCTCAGCCTAACAGTTTAAAACGTCCTTACACAAATTGAGTAACGCAGTAGACAAACGACAAGTGGCATTAATTTATAGCAAGCCAGTTTTCATATGATAATTGTATAAAAAATTGATCCGTGACACTTTTTCCTCATTGCAGTTGAGCTCGGTTATCTTAGGTGATAAAGTGATATCAAGAGAATTCGATAATTATAAAATGAATAAAATCGTCACAAAATACGGCGATTCACTTGTGCATGGGAAATTGTAGATGATAACGGATTAGGGTGGTAGTGAGAGGAATCACCAGTGCTTTTTATTATTTAATTTGGTTCGAAAGTCCTGACGACTTAAAATATGCATTTACTCGCAATCCGTGTAAAGACATTTGTAAGCCAAGGCGTAAATCTGCTATGAAACAATTTATATGCCGAAATACCGATATTATAGGAATAAAACCGTATTAACCTGCAAATCAACATTACATACGAAAACGCGCAAAATTCGAGGTTGCCTTAAATGCTAACTTCATGCCATACAATCAACGGAGGGAGAAAATTGGACGTAATGTGTCAGCGTTACAATAACACGCGAAGCTGTGAGAGAAACTTGAACGAAAAGTAAAGCGACAGACGAGGCAAACCCGAGGACGATAAAGAGCCGCGCGATTTTCGATGCCCAGCGACCCTGGCTACACGGGTTGTCGGAGCGGCGTCCGACCGCCCCGCTCACAGGCAGTAGACGTGGCAACGTCGCGATCGCTCATTGGTCAGTAGCAACGCGTGCGTTCAATCACCGAAATAAAACTGCCCCCAAAACCTTATACAGACACGCGCCGGAGTCGGTGTCAACGCATCCCATTTCCAAAAAGGTATTTCAAAATTTTGAGCTCAACATATTAGTGAGTATAATGTGATTTTTGCATTATATGATCCTTCATTACTAGGCACCATATAAAAGCGTCAAGTGCTCGCAGCACGTACCGACGCATGCAACACGCACGCCTGCTGCCCCGATGTAGGGGCTACCAACTGCTGCCCCAAGATCCTAAATCCTTGGTAGGATTCCTTCCCAAGCACGGCGCCCGCCTCGCGTCTTGCCTAGACGCGCAGACACCTAACCGAAACCGCAGCCCTAACAGGCTGATGACAAAGGGATTCGCTATTCAAACCATGGCAGTTAATCTAATAAATACTGAAAATAATTTAGTTCATGATCATTCTTATAAAGACAAGTTGGATAAATCAATAACAAGAAGAAGAGGTTATTTTTGGACAATATATTAGTAGTTTACGGCTTCTTTATACTTTTCCACTAACGCGATTCTTCATCGGAGATGCTAAGGAGTTCAAGACGAAATTTATCGCCTCATCAATTAGTTAGCTGGATAAGCCATATTAAAATTGAATAATACAAATTATTGGAAACCACCCAAATATCTGCAAGTCAAATGGTAAATTTCAAAGAAGGTGTTACACACCAATGATTTATTATCGTGAGGTTGTTATTTAACCTTTGTTCACAGTTATATTAACCATATAAGACGCTCGTCAGTGAACAAAGATTAACGGCTGTTCAAAAACGTTTACTTCACAAATTCGGAAGCAACGCCAGCCATGTGTCAAGATATTGAAACGGGATAAAGAATACTAGGGAATAAAAACGACCATGAGATACATGAACCATACATTTATAGCCAATCAGAAGATGACAAGGAGCTCCCAAGTAAAGTGCAGCACTTGTCAGCGGCATCTCAGCATATACGCAAGAAATAAGTTACATAATTAGCAATTATTAACGAGATAAGGGGGAGCGTTGGACGTTACACGTGCACACCGTGTATATGAACGGAGCGGTTGGCAGCCGTGCGCTGCACTTGCTCCTGTGCCCTGGAGCCATGCTACTCTCCCATGAGCGGGTGGCCTGGGGTTCAGGGGGAGGGAGGGAGAGAAGCCTACGGATAAAGCGAGGGGGGGGACGCAGGAGTGCGGTCGCAGCAGCGGAACCCCTACATGGGACACGTAACCAATCACATCCAACTGATTTTTTTTATCGTTCTGTATTTGTCAGAGCACACGTGACTAAACGAGCATTCTTCCTATAAAAACGACGTAAAATGAAATAAGTGGTTACACCAATGGTAATGCTTTGGTGTGAATTCAATAAATTTACAGTAATATGTCAAATATACACTCTAAGGTGAACTAATATCTGTTATTGTCGCAGAAAGTTACAAATCAATACTTTTGATCGCCAAAATATTTGTCTACCTACAAAACTATAGCCTAATACAGCAAATGAACCCGGCTCGTAACATAGCAACGAAACATGATAAGAAAATTCTATTACTTGAAAATAAAATCTGCACTGAGTTATAGCTTAATTATATGGTAAAATATAAATCAGTAGCAAAGTGGGAAATCAGATAATAATAGCACGCGACATGGGCGGTACACTGAAGTTGGTATGCACGACAGAGGCGACGCGTGCCTCCGGTAAGTTAGGCTCCAAGTTTCATCCCGTGCACACGTGGGTGATTATGACTACGCATCTCCAAGAAAACAATGTTAAGCACAATTTTTATCAGTATACACGCTGAAGATTCTCGTTCAATATACAGGTTTTATTTTGTACATCGATAAATTCGTACTGAAAAGGCTAGCCAGGCATCGCCTAAGTATTAAAGGAGGTTTGGTAAACTAACGTCGAAATATGCAAGCAAGCATCCCGAAATTAGCAAACGAAATTCTCAAGTCTCAATATCCCTTGAGAATAAAAGTAAGATGTTTGGTTACATTTTTCAGACGAAAATATGTCAATCGAATAATATAGTAGTATTACAAATTTGAGTTAATTAAAAATAACATAGCCGAAAACGATTATTCAAAGACAAAGTGCAATACAACAGTACCGCTACCGGTATTAGATAGACTACAGAGTAGGTTAAAAATATAACTCAGTACTCACTGCAGTGAGTGACAGAGAGCGAATTTTCTCGTCGACGGAAACGTGAAGTCACGGACGGACAGACGGACGGACGGACAAGACGAGCACAATAGAGCATTTTTTCAGAAACGAGAAAATGCGCTAAAAAGGTTAACATCCAAGATATCCTAAACGACCAGACTATCACTGACAGTCTGACACTATGAGTATGAGAGTTGTACGAAATCAGACAAAATCTGTGTACCAGACTCTGTTCCTAGTTAGTTTATTTGAAGTAAAACAGCTTAGTCTGTTAAAAGTAGAGTAACAGTAATACCTGAGTCCTGAGCAAGACCTCGTGCTCCTGGAACTCGGGTCGTAAAATATTTCGAGCCTTTTTTTTTATCATACACTAACCATATTACCAATCGAACTCAACGTAAGGCATAATACAGATTCTGTACTATACTCGGTTCTTTTAATTTTTCAACTATAAAGGTCATACCTACTCATGGCAAAAACATCATCGCTACGGCGGTACCAAATTAATCAATAGGGCAATGATATAATAATTAAACATAATCATAATGATAAGGCATTTGGTGCTTGGAACAAGTTGGCTCACCGTTGACACTCCACACAGGAAATCAGAAATAATTTAATACAGACTATAACTATAAGGAGAAAATTTTTGCCAATCCTGTGACAGCGTTTAAAGTGATGATCTAGCCTAGCTATGTAAACATTGAAACAATTTATCACATTTCTCCTCCATGTGTATTTATAGATAGCGTTAAAGATAAACATATTTTAAGGTGCGAATAACTAAGCAAAAATAGAGAAGGTATACTTACACCTTAGATGAAGAGGAAATTTCTGTTTCCTACGTGACATCATCCAGGGAAATCCATGAAGCTAACGAGTGGATGATCACAGGGAAAAAATTAACAAGAGCAACGCAGCATCTGTTCAACTGGCTGCCACGAAGCAAACATCTCACTCAGGCGAGCGGCACGGGCACACTGACTGCTTCCGAGATGATGCTCGTGGACATGGTCGCTCGCTCGGTCCGGCCACGGGACACAAGCACCGACTGTCACCAAACTGATTATCTTACAGAACAAAAGGAACCATGAAAACGAAGGAAATTTCAAAGGTCAATCAAGCTGAGCCAGAACGCGAAACTTATTAGCACATTTAAATTATTGATACAGCCGGTCAAATTCATAGGAATCATAAAATTCTTTAATAGTATTTAAATTATTTAGTGCGACATGAGGAAATAAAATTCCGAAATTTGGCCAACTGAACATTAGTTGTTTAAATCTAAACTATAAATTAAGACCGTAATGTAATATTGATTAAAAAGAATCCTGGACACTTATTTTGATCTCACTTTTGAGGTTTTTCAAAATGCAATCAACAAAATTGAATCAGGCTCAATTAAGTCGATTATATATTTTCCAGAGGAAATGCATTATTTCAACTTCGAATAGCCTAGTAAGTGATAATCGCAGCCAACTATCTCAAGTCCATAAAAAAATGAACACTAGATTTGCAGAGATATACAGGCGTTCATTATTAGCAAAAGAAAACGATCGTCGCCCAATTAAATTTATGTTCATATGTTTTCGTCACAAAATAGTAGTCAAGTGTATCCAAGTATTGTATTTATTGTCTAATTTCGTGTGGAGGCGAATATCATCATTAGGTGTGCATCTAGCTTGAATAAAATTTGAAATGAGTCACGCGTATACGCAGTAAGCACAATTTATTTCAATAATTTCTTGTTGTAATAACGCATCAGAATATCTATTAACACAAAGACTGTCTCTTTAACCCCTGCGGCTCGTCGCTTTAGTGCGTGCGTGCACTTGTTCGGCCGTCTGTGGCGGCCACCACCACCATCGTCGTCACTACCATCACGCCTCGTGCCAGCGGTGCCACATCTACGAGTATCATCAGGACAGAGTTCTCAAGTGTGCAGGAATTTGCTATGAAAAATACAATTAATAGCATTCGGTGGGACACTCCCGTTTGATTTTCCCGAATTTACGCATACAGAGATGGGAAAAATGCGTAAAATTAGATTGCACGCGTTTTTCACGATCGGTTTTCAGGAAATAAAGCAGAACAATAAAACTTCTGGTACGGAGAAAGAATTTAAAACTTTACACAAAAACAATTTAGAAACCTCGAGATTAGTACAAATACTCAGGTACATGGAGATCGTGGTGACTTGAAGGGAGGGAAGGGAAGAAGGAAGGAGAGGAGCGCGGAGACCACGTTCACCACGGGATGGGTGGCGGCTGTTTATTAAAGGCAGGTTCGGAGGTACTGAGCGGGAGGAAAGGGATGAGGGTAACGGTCAGGATACCCAAACAGTAGGCAAGCCGGACTGCGAACATAACAAGCTCCTTATGAACTCGCTACCAACACGTTGGGGATACGGCTTGGGGTGACGTGCGTTTCAAGAATGGTTGTAGGTATGAAATTCGCATCTGTTTAGAAATGTGCTTAAGAGACAAACTGAAAGGCTGCTAATATGCACACGCTTCAACAATTATGATGTAGCATCGGAGACTGGTTAGGAGGAAGTCTAAGATAAGAAAATAATTCGTATTAATAAACATTAATTATGAAATTAAAAATCTAAATTTAGAAGACTTCTTCGTGAGCATGAAAGGCTCACTAAAAATTCACGTCCGGCCAAGGCATCCGAGTTTTCATCGCAAGAACAGGCGTCGATTTGAATAATTTATTATGCCGTAGTGTTCAGTCAGTAATGAGCCAATAATTTTTAGCTTGTTTATTTAAAGAGTTACGAGTACCGATCATCATAAAGTTAGACTAGCCTCTTTGTACCCGGTACCCACGCTGCGTCTTCCGCAACGATTACCGAGAAATGCCCAGTTAATTGAAAATATAAAATCGGATAATCATGACTAATTTTAGAGGAAAGAAAACTCAGAAGTAAAATTTAACATTCCTTTATAAGATATGAGCCCATTACAGAAATAAAATAAATCATAGCTGACAATACTTGATAAAGAAAAGGAGAATCTCAAAAAATTCAACAAAATTCTTTTAGTGATATTGCACCGAACATAAAAGTGATTATGAGCATGAATTTGACGTCAAAGAAAATAAATCCCACAATTTTACAACATAACGGTCACCCAACGTGTTATAATTGGAACTTCCGTCCAGCATGCCCGTGATAAAACCATAGGAGCTGTGGCCAACGATAAATTCTCATTACTACAACAGTATTTATGATATAGTGGCGAAGACAATCTTTAATTATTTGAAAAAAGTCCATTCAATTAAACTTATTACATCTTTGTGAAACAGAACGCTGGAGTTCTGGAGCCATTTTCTTGAATGTATTCCGTGATATAACACAAGGTAACATCGCCGTTAAGGCAAGAGAATACCAGATAAGAAAATAAATTTTGAACACACAACCAAAGTATATTTTTATTATTTAGTAGCATGTGTTTTTTGATTTAACAACCGCTGACTTAAGAGCGACCTCATATATAGGCAATAATTGGACTTCTGACATCCCTCTATTATTGCCCATTCTAATGGAACATGCTATATACATCCATTATTTTGTCGATATGCGCTTCAAGGTTTCATGACCACCAAGATGCTTGCTTATCCTCCACGGGAGGAAGCCATTATTAACTAATCCAAGATTATATGACATGCGATGAGGACAGAAACAGAATGGTTCAACAGTCATGGCATCAATGTTCACAGACCAGTTTCAGATAAGACGGTAACAGCAATTTTTGTTTTATCTTAATAGAGACGTTTAGACTTTTTTGCTTTAAAAGAAAATCAATAATGGAAATACATATAGAATCATGTTTACAAAACTTTTTACGATATATCCTTTCTATTTATGCACTTCATCTTCAGTCATGTTTGTGGTAGTATTTCTGCTCCAAATAAATACATTAAAAAATGTGTTGAAAGTTCCTTCCCACTTCTAGTGGACCAAAATACAATAAAATTACACCAAATATTAGTTTCCTCGAAAGTTACGCACAACCATTCAACCTATACTGGTCGCGAGCCTTGCAGTCGCACGCCCAATACTGATGATAAAGAGCAATTTCAACTAGTTTGCACTAAAATTCAGCCTGTAAAATCAACAACAAAATTTAACGTCTAATTATATATACTACGTCGGAGTTAATATTACGCTACGCTTGCACATTGCATTGCTGCATTGGTTGAAAAGATCTTAAACGGGTGTAACTGTAGCCCTGTATGCAACGTTACCTCTGTTACACAGAAATCCTGAAAATATGCAATAATATTTTCACTTACAAAAACTTACATTGGTATTGCATAGCACCACAATGGCAGGTATAGTACGAACTGCGAACGTGAATAAAATAAGATTGTTTCAACAGCGTCCAAGGGGGTGAAATTATAATAAAAATGCAGAATCAACGACTAAAAAATACTTGCACAGGTATTGCAAAAATGCAATGGCAGGCACAGTACTTACTGCGAACGTAAACACAAAAGAATTGTTTCATTATGTCCAGAGACTGATAATTGCAATATTCATGCAAATTTTACGGTTACGTTGTCCTAAATGACCTCATAAATGATTGAGGTCGGATGAGCAAAAAAATTTTATACAAGACAGATTGAGCTACCGAAACTAATAAATGAAACTAACAATGCCGCAGCAAATTCGGCCCCAAAATATTTTACTCAATAAATAAGAACCGGATTACATATTTTAGTGACAATTAAAGCAGGAATTATTTGATAATATACAAAACTACTGAACGTTGATATAAAAATAAGTTGCATTAATACAAGGACAAAAACTTTGGAAAAAATTTAAAACAAATGACATAGAATTGTTACAAAAAATTCCAAGCATATTGTACCTAGGATACACATATTAGGCAGTGTTAGAATTCGAGTCAACAAGAAAAGTAGAGTCATCAAATACTACAGCAAATAAGGCCATAGACTTTACAAGGTGAATTAAAAAAGGGTGGACTCATGACCTTCATAGGGCCTGTGAAAAAATTAGAAATTCGCTAAAATGTACAGGGCATCAGAGGTTGGGAGCCACTTTGTTAAGGAATTTAATGGCAACCTCGTAGCCAAGGAAACAGGCAGCATTGGCAGGGAACGCCCTGATCATGACCGGGGTGAGACCGCGGAACAGAGCTGAAGGTCCTTCTTTCTTCATGATGTCCATGAAGACCGAACGAATGCCATTTGGATACGTGCCTTCAGGAGCTGCACAGTAATCAGTTCATGATAAATAAATAACATAATTAACAATAACAATAATAATAACAGTACTTAACAATACTTAACATAACAATACTTCATTAGTTAACAAAACAAATTATGGTTATAAAATTCCCACAAAAACATCTGTTTGAAATTTGCAGGATTCTCAAGATTCGACTAAGAACAGATCTTAAACTTCACTAGGGCATGGTAAACTCCACCCCATCACGTGTTACATCATTTTCAGGCAGTAAATTGTCTAAATAAAATGATACCATGAGAATAAATGATGAAAAAATTCCAATGACCATCACCAAGACACGTGAAGCATCCTACCCTACTTAATTTGATCAATAATCTACAAAATAACGCCCAAAAACGCATTACATCCGACCCTATCTACATGCAGTGAACGATCCTACCAAACATGAACCAAATAACTGATCACCAAACCCACAACGGAGGAAAGCATCATACCTACCAACACCCTCCCCACAGATTAAAGCCTGTAGCAACCATCCGTTCTTCTTGATTTCATCCACTAAAGAAATAGGCTCAATTTTTGTCAACCTGGTTAGCTAAGTTTTAGTAATGTTCAGTTCATCACCAGCCCTGAACCTGTAAACAATAAACTTGCCTCACACCGTACTCCAGCCTCTCCCTAGCCTCTGAGTGTCTTTGAAAACTTTTATTTCAGCATTGGCAACTCGATCTTTACAAGCCTACCACAATCGATCACAATACCAAGTAGAGCCTATACTACATCCTCTCCCATGTCCAGCATACCGGTCTGTAGTCTGCTCTTGAGCACATCAGGCGCGATGGCCACGCACCAGTTGAGCATACCGGCCAGACCTCCAGCAACCACAGTCCTCAGGGGGCTGAGCTGTGCCTCTTGCCCAGGAGGAGCCATAGACGCCTTGATCCACTCATATGACATGAAGTACATTCCTGACGCTGGCACATCTGCAACACAGGAGACGCTCATACTTACAGAATCCATTCTATTTCTGCTAGTTTGGGACTCAGCAAAAATGCAATGGAGCTGGATTAATGAAAGATGCATGAAAGAGTTTAATGAGTTGCAATGGAATTCAGATGTATTTTATGGATCAACATAGAAAAGGTGATACCCAATCCAAGAATCTATTGATGGGCAGAATTTAATAAAAATTTAATTAAAAAAAATTAATTTAAAATATGATGGGCAGAATTTGGAAAAAATATTGTAGAAGACTATTATAAGCCAGAGTTGATGTTGGAGGAATAGTTCACCTCTAAGAAGAGTGGCACAGGTCCCCTTGTATATGCTGGCAATGCCACCAGCACGATAGAGCTGCTTAACCACATCAATGGGTCCTTTGTAGACCTGGGGTCCACTGCTGGCTTGTTGAACCTGTAACAGCAATTTGTGTTTTGACATAATGCTGAAAAACAATTCTAAATAGTCAAAAAGTACCAAAATTGTGAAAAATTCAAACACGTCAAGAAAGAGCAACAGGTGATTATCCCAACTAATAAATACAACATTTTAGGAAATCAAGTAATGTCTTCAGTTCATTATCTAGAAAAAAATAATTCAAATTGACTATCCATTTTCAAATAAACGTACCTGTAGAAGGCACTTAATCCGTTCGCCGGGTGCCATGATGGCTGTGGTGAACACGCCACTAAGCATGCCAGCATTGAAGAGCTGCACAGCCGTCAACTTTTCATCAGGACTTTTCTGTTGAAGACGCTTGCCAATGCCAAAGCCAAGGAAGCATACAGCAAACATAGGTGTAACACCCATGAGAGGGGCTGCCATACCTGTCAATTATGATGATAAGAAATAGGATGGTTGCATATGTTGTTTAAAAGGAACAAAAGAGTCTGACAAATGAAGTAACCAAACTTCATATGTAAATTGCTTGAACAATAAAAAATTCACCATCAATGTAAACTCTATCTTATATCTGACGCCCAATAAATGAATAGAAGTTTACTGCATTTCAACATGCAACTGAAAACAACAAACCTTTGTATAGTCCTGTGAAGCCTTCAGCTCTGACAGTTTTGACTGCACAATCCCAAGTTCCATTGTAGAGTGGTTGAGTTTTACTTTGAGTTTGAAGTCGTACCTAAAAACAATTAGAATATCACAAAAATCATCATTATGTTACTAAAAGACTTCTAAGACATGGAGAAGTACCATTAACATAATTTCAACTAAATAATTCACTCCACTGCCCATACCTATACTTCAGAATCCTTACAATCATAAAAAGGCAATTTAAACTGCCACCAGCTGAGATTAAAGCTGAATGGTACATGTGATATTAAATCATAAGTCTCTTGTGGACACCAGATTTGGATGAGCATCGAAGAAATTTTCCTGAAAACCTAGGCTGAGCACAGCACACACCATCAGCTGGGCCACAGCACACCATCAGCTGGGCCACAGCACACACCACCAGCTGGGCCACAGCACACACCATCAGCTGGGCCACAGCACATCATCAGCTGTATCAGCTGGGCCACAGCACACACCATCAGCTGGGTCTAGACCCACTCACTCTTTTTTAAGCTAATGTTCCAAACATTTATGTATGTAAAAATAAAGAACTTAAAAATAACAATGCACTGAATAAAGCCCTAAGCATACAAGCCTTAATTACCTTTATAGTATCCAGAGGATGACCAGAAGCCACCAAGCACATGCCACCAAATCCTCCAGCAAGAAAATCTTTTGCAGGACTTACAGCTGGCATTATGGCTTGTGAAATAAATTATCTTTCTTCCAATTCTGTATCTATGTTGATTCGCAAAAGCTTGTTTTCAAACATAAATGAGATGGAAACAATATCTTGAAAGGTCAATTAATTTCAAAATATTAAAATAAAATCAATTTGAGTCTGAATTCGTGAGCATAGTGGTAAAGCAAAGACTTATTTAGACTCTCCCTTTTGAGTTGTATGAGCAGACCCATATAGTATAAGTGATATCAGCAGTGTCATATAGATATTGAATGAATTTTGGAACTATCATCAATGCCAATAATATTGCCACATCACCCGAATTGACAATTTTCAATAGAAACAATTAATTTTACAAACAAAATTGCACCAAATCTTTTTAGCATGATTGAAACAGCTTTGAAATCATCACATGGTTATCAAACTCTACAAATTGTAGTTCTAACCTGTATTATACTGGGTGGGGCAGAGGAACTTGCTTATTTGAATTAGCCTTCCTGAACTGTGATTTGCTTCAATAACTTTAAGGAGGGGCTTAATCACAAGCACAAACTGTAAAGTTTTGTTTATATGATGACCCACATTAATTTATTTTTTTCTTTGCAGTAGTCATGGAATGGACAAATGTGTAATGCCATTTTGTGGATGAGGCACATCTTTCCTCACGAGTCTCACGAGCATCGAAGCCCCAACAAATCAGTTCCTGGGTGACAACAATCTTGTATGGATGGAACTTCAATTCCTCATGAAGGATCCATCTAACAGATCAAGCTGATGAGCTGATGCATGCTTGCAAGCAGATTGTTAAGGAGACCTCAAGATGGATTGCTGCACAGCTTCAATGTTCTGCAGAGATCTTGCAGTCCTGTGGAGATCAGGCTTCTACTTCTCCAGAACACCAGATTCCCCTTCATATCTATACAATCTTTAGTAACAAGCAACATGGTAAGTGTAGTATATATTTGTTGACAAGCAACCAGTGTAGGAATCATTGATGGTACTAGATCAAAAAATTAAAATGAACTGGTTTCCAAAAAAAATTCTAGTTTGCCATAATGCTCATTAGTTTACTGTCATTTACTGTCAAACAAGGTAATAAAGGACAGGCAGGGTAAATTTGGACAGTCCTCCATCATGGCATAAATTGTTATAGCAGCAAAACTAATTGAAATATTGCAAAACTAAAAATAGCAGTGTAAACTTTAACATTTATCCTATCTGTGTAGCATAAAGGAAGTTAAGAAATCATACATTTGCTAGCTCTAAAAAATCCCCTTAAATAAATGTTTAAAAGTGATATTTTAAAATGTATTCTGTTAAGTAATGTACCTAGTAAAAAAAGTATGTGCTGTATTGAAAAATGTAGCTTGAAAAAAAGTTGCAGACCAGTGTTGGCTTTAAAACTTCATGGATGGAATTTTTGTAGCTCAATCCAAAACAAAATGGTGGCCATTTCCTCAGAACATGGTACCTATTAAGGGACAGTGACACCTCTCCCAGCCCAGGGTAATGAAAACACACCCCTTAAAACTCATTTACACTAGAACCTCAGTTAGCAAAGGCTCTAGTTCACAAAAAAAAATCAATTAACAACAAAAATTTTTTATTACATCTGCCTTGCTCAGTGAAAACAAATTTCACTTAACAAAAAATTAATGCATCAAGGGTTACCAGAAAATTGTGCATAGACTTCCATAGACAGAATTGTGCACCGTGCAATATAGAATGGGAAGTATATATTTAACTTAAAGATGCAAAAAGGTCATAAAATTAAAATACAATCCAACCTCATTCCATCGGGAATAATCTTAAACTATGGTATATTTCATCAAAGAACATGAAGGTTGTCACTAAAATATATCTTTCAGTTTCAAATACATTTTTTACAATCTTCTTTCTTTTGTCATGGTAAATCCACTTGACCCAATTAAAATGGTGTAAAATTACATGCCATGTCCTATAAGCTTACAGATACAGAAGAAAAGCTACATGGCTGCTGATATGAAGCTTGCAGTGGACAAGGTTGTTATCAACACTCAGTGGCATGTCCATGACTCCATGGATATGGTAATATCACGTCAATCCAGTAATGTATGAACATGGTAATATCATATCAATTAAGGAAAAATGAGTACAAATTACAGAAAATGATAGTTATTCTACATCTACTAACTACATCATCTACAAAGGAAGAGGAGGACTTGGGACTGGGAATACCTACTGTTAGTAATGGGTGAGTACACTTTGCATGCTTAAAAATTAAGTTTACTTTCAAGTGTCCCAAATCACACCATTCGCCAATTCCAGGGGTAATTTGAATGCTTTTCTTTTGCATCTAGCACCTTACAAATAGCATATGGAATTTTTTGGAGGTGCCATACAATAGTCCTTGCAAAGACCTTTAAAATGAGCCCAAACTCATTTACGAAATGTTTCATGGTAAGAATTTCTTAATGAAAAATGTGCAAAATAGTCCCTCATCACTCAGTTGGACATTGACAATACCGTAAAATGAGGTTACTTTGACCGGCGGGGTAACTTTGACCACTCTTCGTTTTTTTAACAAAAACCCCCAAAACTCAAAAACTACCATAGAACGGGGCTATTCGGGACAAGCGGGGCTATTCGGGACAGACCTATGACACGTCGTAAAACTGTCGTAGTAGCGAAACTAATTGGAATATCGCAAAACTAAAAATAGTGGCATAAACGTAACTATTTTTCCTATCTATCTAGTATAAAGGAAGTCGAAAAATACTGCATTTACTTGCTTTGAAAAATTCCTGAAAAAAATGGTGAAAAACTGTGTTTTGTAACCCAGGTGTCGGCTTGAAAACGTAATTGACAGAATTTGCCTATCTCATTGCAAAAAAAATTGGCAGCCATTTCCGCACGGCGGGGCTATTCGGGACACCCCCCCGGGGCTATTCGGGACACCCCCAAACACGCATTAAGGGTAGAACCTCAGTTAGCAATGGCTTCAATTACGAAAAAAATTAATTAAAAACAAAGAATATTGATCACATTTTCCTTGCTCAGCGAAAAAAATTTCACTTATGGAAAAATTAGTGCATCATCTGTCATCACAAAATTGTGCATAGCATGTCATGTATAGAAGCTAATGATCACGTCAAGTTAATGATCACGTCAAATTAATGATCACGTCAAATTAATGATCATGTCAAATTAATGATCACGCGAAGTTAATGATCACGCCAAGCTAATGATCATGTGAAGTTAATGACTTCAGAGTACTTTTTGTAATGGGTGAGTACATTCTGCATGCTGTAAATTTGTTAAAAGTAAGGTTTTTTGCATTTGTCCGGAATAGCCCTGACCGACGGGGCTATTCGGGACAAGCTCTATTTTGCGTCTGGCACCTTACGAATAGCATATGGAATTTTTTTGACAATGCCATTCGATAGCCCTGCCAATTAGCTATAAAAGGAAACCAAACTTGTTTATGAAATGTTTCATCCTAAGAAGTTATTAACTGTTGTTTAAAACTAATCATTCAATTTTGTCCCGAATAGCCCCGTTCTACGGTATTTGACATAGAAAAATTTTGTCAATGGCCATCAAAGGCCTAATACTGAGGCTACGTAACACAATAGAAAGATTTGAAAAGTTTGCATATCTAATAGGTTAAAAAATTAATAATGTGACCCACAAAAAAGAGCTATTATTTAAAGCCTGTTGGAGTACCCCCTCCAATTTTCTTATTTTTTGGTAAAATAACTCCAGGTTTTGATGCATTGTAGTAGAACTCTTCTAGTTACATATGCAAAAGACAAATTTTAGGAAAGTGTCATAGTTTGCAAATGGGGAGCATCGCCCCCCAATGGGGGAACTTTGACCACCTAATGGCAGCCGTGACGGGGTAACATTGACCGGCTTGGAAAGTAAGTTAAAATTACCATAGGTACCTATATAACATATTTCATGTTTGATACACCTATTAATGTTTTTTTCTTTATGTTTCAGACTATACAGAGTCTTATATATTGTAATTTTAACTTAATTTTCAAACCGGTCAATGTTACCCCATCACGGCTGCCATTAGGTGGTCACATTTTGCCCATTGAGGAGCAGCGCCCTCCATTTGCAAACTAAGACACTCTCCTAAAATTTGTCTTTTGCATATGTAACTAGAAGAGTTCTACTACAATGCACCACAACCTGGAGTTATTTGGAGACAGTTGGAGTTATTTTATAAAAAAAATAAAATTGATTTTATCACCCGGTCAAAGAAACCCCAAGAGCTGGGGTAACAAAGACCATCACTTTTTTGAAATTACATCAAAACTATGAGAGGCAGGAGCCAGCAATTTATATGGTGAGTAAAGCTAGAGTATAGACCTGTATTTTGCATGTTTCATTTTAAGTTTAACTTATCTAGTAAAAAAATGGCATCATTTTGAAAAAAAAAATGGTCAAAGTTACCCCATTTTACAGTACCTACTCAACATAGTGGGAAATATTGCCTCTCCAAAAATGGTGAGAAAGCTCTATTTACAGCTATAATAGTAGAGACTTGTATAATATTTCATGCTAGACTACAGAGCAATTTTGAAAATTGCAGTAAAAAGTTGTCTGCCTTTACTCTTCATTCTTTAAAAAAAAGGCAAGGGCCATAGGAATGCAGATAGCAGATTAAATTGCAGATAGCATAGCAGATACGATACCATTATCATATCGAGTAACATAAGAGCATTATCATCATTATGTATAATCATTCTGAACTCACGAGTTCTTGACAGCTATGGTACGGGTACTTCACTTTAGTAAGTTCAGTTCAAGAGTTTAGTACTTGTCTACCTAGATTGAAATTTTCCTACTCAAGAATGAAATCTCGCAGCCCAATGTGACAAATTTCTTATACTTTTGGATTTTGGAATCTTGCAGCACATGGACAATTGTGCAGTTTAATAAGCAATTAGATAAGAGATAATTCATCTATCACGATTCAGGAATCTCCCAGCTCCAAAAATGGCATCAGCAGGAAAGTTCTACAGTAGTTGTCATAATCAATAAGTCATGGACTCCATGGCTATTGGCTAATGAGTAAGGAGCCTAGGAGGTGGATATATTCAGCACCATCTTGATGGCAAACACTGGCAATCTGTTCTGTGCTTCTGCCTAGTGCCTACAAGGCTACAGCCGGGCAGCCCTGCAGGCTGCACTGCCTACCTACTCAGTAGGCAGTGCAGGGCTGCATTAGAAAGCCTACAACAAGAGCTTCCTCATGCTCATGGTGCATGAATCTTTGAAATTGGCTAATAAAAAGCCTACCTACAAATGATAATTTTCCAAAAAAAGTGACTGAATTTGGTCCACTTTTGGGGTGAAATTGAAAAAAATTCATAACTAGCTTCTTTCATTTTTCGACCTACTCCACTCATATGTCATACTTATATATTTTTCTACATTTTTCTCTTTTCAGTGGAATAATTTTTATTACGATCAAAGGAAAAAAGTTTTTTGTGCACATAACCTACGCTACCTAGGTAGCCTAACTGCCTAAGTACCTACAAGGCTACAGCAGTACAGCCTACTGTACTGTACCTACAATGTTCATAAGATCAAGAATTATGCAGCTTCTTAAATTCTCATTCTCTCTATTATCTGAAACCTTCTCTTTATTATCAGTGTTACCCAGTCTGCAAACCAGAAGCCCTTTTAAAATCAGCTTTAAACAACATTGACTTGTTTTAAGAAAATACGAGTTGAGAACCTCTACTGACGTCGAGAGACGAGACAGCCTGACAGTGTCCGTCAGTACTCAGTACGGTACTTTGCAACTTAAAATTGCAAGAATTCAAACTGCAGTTAGGATTTGGATTTGGGGCGTGGTGACTCTGAGAAAAAGAGTTTCAGGGTCAGGCCTTTGCAACGGCCATCAGCCACATGCACGCATCACATTTTCATTTGTTAGTAAGAAGAAGAAAGGGAGACCAAGCCAGGTGGAAGCAACATTAAAGAGAAGAGGCTAGAACTAGAAGAGGTGTGAAAGTTTGTGTTAAGCTTAAGGGTGAGATGTAATCAAGGGGAAGAGAAGTTCAAGATGAGATTCATTGGTTTATTATTGCTATTTGTCAATTATTAAACTGTTGACTGTGTATTTGATAATTATATTAGCTATGGGGCCTCTTAGTCCCTGAGTGACTATTTGCGATATTATTATGGTTTGGTTATTTCAATTTTACTATTATTATTGCTTTTTTCTTACACCCTCCCAGGTAAGTCCCAGCCTCCACTCTAGCCAACCTCATCCTCTCCCTCACCCTCCAAAAATCGCTTTCCACTCTCAATCATAGCAGCAGTTACCCCCGTTGACAGTCCCACAATCATTGCAATCCATTCATCTCCTGTTTGCTCATACATCACACCATCGGGAGAAAGTCAGTTGCGTTCACGGCGGAAGCACGTGTGTTATTTGAGCT
>NW_025930612.1:2642-3239 GCF_000764305.2 Hyalella azteca | reverse complement strand
TTTTACCCTGTTGTGCAGAAATGGCTGCCATTATTTTTTGGAATGAGAGAGACAAATTCTGTCAATTATGTTTTCAAGCAAACCACAGTGACAAACCAGAGATTTTTTAAAATCAGTTCATTTTTAATTTCTTAATTTCCTCATTTAATCAAGATTTAAGCCAATTTTTTATGTATGATAATGCTGGTATCCAAGATACTTTACTGGTACCTATACTTATAAGACTCATAAATAAACTTGAGGGAGAGTCTAAAAAACTTTCTGCTTGTCACTATGAAGCAAACACCTGGGTGAAACTTTTATGTAGGTAAGTAAAATTTTTTAATACGGCGAATTTTTTTTTGCTCCAGACCTTAGCGGAGGCCCAGGCTGTAGAGTAGGGCCTTTCAGCTCGAGATATCGGCGTCTTTTCAAGCTCTCCATCAGCCACCTCGACCTTAAATCGGCGTCCATGGCCGATCATAAACTATGGCTCAGGCAGCCATGACCGATCATAAACTATAGATTGCTCGATCAGCCCCGCTGTCACCGCGCCCATCTTCAGCTTGTTTGATTGCTTGTATCTGTCACCCGATCACAATGTGCATACGTCTGGCA
>NW_025930612.1:0-2029 GCF_000764305.2 Hyalella azteca | reverse complement strand
ATCTCATAATCTGCGGGGAATAACGGCTACATTACCTACAATTGGCTTCAAACTTATGCTTCAATCTCATAATCTGCGGGGAATAACGACTACATTAGCTACAATTGGCTTCAAACTTATGCTTCAATCTCATAATCTGCGGGGAATAACGGCTACATTACCTACAATTGGCTTCAAACTTATGCTTCAATCTCATAATCTGCGGGGAATAACGACTACATTAGCCACAATTGGCTTCAAACTTATGCTTCAGTCTCATAATTTGCCGGGAATAACGGCTACATTAGCTACAATTGGCTTCAAACTTATGCTTCAATCTCATAATCTGCCGGGAATAACGGCTACATTAGCTACAATTGGCTTCAAACTTATGCTTCAGTCACATAATCTGTCGGGAATAACGGCTACATGAGCTACAATTGGCTTCAAACTTACGCTTCAGTCTCATAATCTGCCGGTGAAAATGGCTACCTACACTAGCTACAATTGGCCGAGAGTAAAGCTTGTGATTCGTAAAAAACTAACTATATGAAATCTGCTATCTTTCATATCGAGATAAATCTGTGGACCGTCTCGTCAACAATATTCCAGGATTTTTCTTGAAATCTCCACACCTCACGGTTTGTGTTGCAAAATTAATGCTTACAGATATAATGGAAAATAGAAAATATAAATTTGAAACTATAATAAAGGAAAAATGTCATTCATTAGCTTGAATCGCAAATTTACTAAAAACTTAAAAGCAAAGATAACTCCACAAAAATTCATACTATTTATATAGAAAACGTTTCAGAGTCCAGCTCCATCAGCAATTCGAATATTCTAGAACACAGATAAATCAGTAATTAGTACAGTCAAAGGAAAAATAAGTGGTAATAAAGAAGAACAAAACTCACCCATAGACCTCATGCGAAGATTCCTGCTCAGATGTCTAAAGGATGCAGCCTGCCGGCCCTGAAACATTTTGACTTATTGTTAGTGACCAATTCAGTCCATCCATTATTAGCCCATTCAGTTCAATTCATCATTCTGTATAAAGTCAGTAAATTCATTATAAAAATCCCATTCAGTCCCATTCATTATTCGGTGTAAATTCAGTACATTCATTTTTAGCCCATTCACTTCAATTCATTATTCGGTGTAAAATGTAAATTCAGTACATTCATTTTTAGCCCATTCAGTTCAATTCATTATTGGGTGTAAATTCAGTACCGCACACTCATTATTAGCCCATTCAGTCCAATTCGGTGCAAATTCAGTACCTACCTTCATTATTAGCCCATTCAGTTCAATTCATTATTGGGTGTAAATTCAGTACATTCATTATTAGCCCATTCAGTTCAATTCATTATTGGTGTAAATTCAGTACATTCATTATTAGTCCATTCAGTCCAATTCATTATTTGGTACTTACAAATTCAGCACATTCATTATTAGCTCATTCAGGCCAATTCATTATTCGGTCTAAATTCAGCCCATGCAATCCAATTCATTATTTGGTTTAAATTCAGTACATTCATTATTAGCCCATTCAGTTCAATTCATTATTACGACCGTTACACTGCCAACTTGTGATGGCTTCAGGCTGTCAAGCCCAAAATGTATACATAAAAATATCTCAAATTTACATGAGAAGAACACATCACCAAGCTGCAAATTGCCAATAACCAGATCAGATAAATTGCACATGATTAGCAAACACAGCGAAGAATCAGGTGCTTAGCAGGTGTGATGTAAAGCACAACTACGTAGCATTGCGGGGCTTGACATGACTGATGAAATCAGTCTTGATGTACTCATAAAAAAAGGTCTGATGCATTAATACAATTTACAATGACAGTCTTGACAGGTCTGATGTATTTGTACAACTCTCCTTACAATGGAGCGCTTTACAGCTCTGATGTGCTCATACAACTTACCATGACAGTCTTGACAGGTCTGATATATTTGTACAACTCAACTTACGATAAGGGCTTGCTATGCTTGAGTCTGATGTACTCCTAAAACTCAACTTACCAAGAAGGGCTTG
>NW_025930611.1:177670-213650 GCF_000764305.2 Hyalella azteca | reverse complement strand
GAAGCTAAGCATGAACATGTAGAGCAGAATACATGGCAGGATATATAGTGCAGAAGCTAAGCATGAACATGTAGAGCCGAATACATGGCAAGATATATAGTGCAGACGCTGAGCATGAACATGTAGAATTAGTTCAGGGTGCTCGGAGCCTTCATTTCAGTGCAGAAAATTTTTATAATTGGACTCATCAATTGGAGACAATCAGAGACACACGGCGCTAAGAAGCACGGCGTTAGGAAACACAACGCTAGGAAGCGCCACGTTGTGAAGCACCACGCTGGGAAGCCTCACGCTGATAAGCACCACGCTGGGAAGCATCACGCTGGGAAGCACCACGCTAGGAAGCACCACGCTAGGGAGCACCACGCTGAGAAGCACCACGCTGGGAAGCACCACGCTGGGAAGCACCACGCTTGGAAGCATCACGCTAGGAAGCACCACGCTAGGAAGCACCACTCTAGGAAGTTCGCTTTAGGAAGATAGCAAATTTTTCCCTGATTGACAATTGTTTATTGTTATGTGTTGAATGAGTCAATTCATTAATATATTCTTCTTACCCCACAGCCCGGCTTTCTAATTAATCTTTATTATATATAATTACTTATTCAGCTTCTCTGGCGCTGACATCAAGACACCACCCACAATTCTGTCGCAGGTGTCAGCTCACTGCGCTGCATTGCGGCATCAGCAGCGCAGCTGGGGTGGACGCTGTGGCGGCCGTGGCTACGGCCACAACTGTGCTGCACATCGCACTCCCCGCCCCCCTCAGCCTGCACGCCCTGCACGGCAAATATGAGAGCCTAGGTGAGGGCGGGTGGTTTGGGATATGCAGCCCTGCAAGAACTGGTGCAGCAGGACCAAGTATAGCCTAACGACCTCATTCAGAGAATAACTATAACAAGTTTGAATTAGTTTACATTAGTGCCCGCATGTTTAGATAATTTGCTTGTTACATATGCATACATTTTGTTAATCGTAATTTGCGTTATACGCTGTCTCCTAGTTTAAGGATCAAATGAACTTGATGCCATCGGAGAGGTGTGCTGCTCGGTAAACGAAGGCGCAGATGAAAATTTCTCAACGCCTCACTGGCCACGTGACCTCCTCACGTCTTCCTAACGGGTAGAGCCCGTGTGACCCACGGGCCACGTCTGCTCCTCACGGGTAGTATATGTGTGTCCCACAGGCCATGCAAGCCCACGGAGCTCCCATGGCTTATAAACATTCGGTATGATTGTTGACAATTAGGCTGGGTGAGTTTTTGAAGCCATTCTTTGCAACCATGCTGGGTATGAGTTAGTAGCAGTTGGCAGGCCAAGCAACTGGGCTGATTAACGACTTACAACAATACGTTGAGTGCTGGCAGCCATGTAGCGAAGGCTGGCAGCCATGCAGTGAAGGCTGCATGGCAGTTATGGCTGACATGCCATGCAGTTATGGCTGGTAGCAATGCAGTTATGGCTGGTAGCAATGCAGTTATGGCTGGTTGCCATTCAGTTATGGCTGGCAGTCATGCAGGCATGGCTGGCAGCCATGCAGTTATGGCTGATTGTGTTGCAGTTATGACTGTTAGCCATGAAGTTATGGCTGGTTGTCATGCAGTCATGGCTGGTTGTCTTGCAGTTATGGCTTTTAGTCATGCCGTTATGGCTGGTTGCCATAAACTTATGGCTGGTTGCCATGCATTTATGGCTGGCAACCCACGCACTTATGGCCAGTGGTCATGCATTTATGGCTAGGTTCCACGCGGCTTAGGCTGGAAGCCATACAGTTATGTCTGGCAGCCATGCAGTTATGTCAGGCAGCCATGCAGTTATGGCTTGTTGTCTTGCAGTTATGGCTGTTAGCCATGCAGTTATGGCTGGCAGCCATGCAGTGATGGATGGTGAATTGGCAGTGATGGCACAGCAATTCCCACACGTAATATTGGTCGTTGTTTGACTCACAGGCGTGTACATTTGGCCGCTGGATGCCGCCTGGTGCCAGGAGGGGCACGACGCTGGGGTCGAGAGCCCGCCCAGCCCCCGAGCTGACGTGCGTCTGCCAGCCCTGCCCCCGCCGTGCCAGGAGGGGCACGACGCTGGGGTCGAGAGCCCGCCCAGCCCCCGAGCTGACGTGCGTCTGCCAGCCCTGCCACCGCCGCATCTGGGGGTGTGGGGCGCCGGGCCCGGCAGCTGTGAGGCCATCGCCCGGGCCATCAACAAAGTCGCCCCACACACCAAAAGGTTATTTACTTCCTGCGATAGAGGAGGAAGCATTCAGATTTGTGATCACTTAATTGCCTAAATCGCAAATTAATTGAAAATTGATAAGAAATAATAAACCGCAATAATTTTCCAAATCTTGATTAGAAACGTTCCATCGAATGAATCATATCGTCCCGTGCCTGATAGCAACTTATAAATTTTAAGTTCCTCTACCCATGTTTTTGACACTAGTGTAATCAATACGCCAAGTGAATTTTAAATCATGTTTATTTCCAAATAAAAGCCTCGCCACAACCCGCTGTTTGTTACTCGTGATTGGAATTGTAAAAAGGTAAATTCATAAGCCCGTGTAGATTTGCCGTTGCCTTGTCTTTTATTTGAATTTTCCATCCTCAGTATTCTATTCTGCTTATTTCATCCGTGTCGTGTTACTAGACAATAGATGTTTTCAATGATGCTTAACTGCTTATATATGAAAATTTTGATTGTGTTCCAAATGTTTGGTACACGCTGTGGACACGGGACGCTTAGCAAGCCCCGTATATCCAGTGAAATGATAGCCGGGATCAGTGGATGCTCATCTGTTGGTCCGCGTGCAGACTGGCGAGCATAAGGCTGTGGCGCTCCAAGCTGGGAGAGGATGAGCTGCGGCAACTGCTGGAGGAACTGCAGCGCAAAGGCGTCCGGAGTGGCGCTGCTGGCAACACGCGATACACAAGAGATTCGTGAGTCTCAGTAGATACAGACACACGTGCCGTGAGTCTCAGTAGATACCGACACACGTGCCGTGAGTCTCAGTAGATACCGACACATGTGCCATGAGTCTCAGTAGATACAGAAACACGTATCTACAGTGCCTGAACATACGTATCTACATTTAATGTATCAGTAATACATAAAATATTACAAATAATAATACCGAAATTATTGAATTATTAGCTTTTCAGCCTATTGCTGATCAAAGTTATTTATGTTCAAAACATCAGCTCGTGTATAATTATCTATATATTTAGTTAATACGAATAACTATGATATAATTATCTCTCCTTTATTCAGTTAATATCAGCACTAAATTACTGAACTAATTAACAAACACTTGTCAGTTGTTATTGAATAATGAGTGCCAATAAACCAGCCTTCAATTAATACAAACTTGGCCCGTTAATTCCCGGCAGCGACGGCTTGGTTGCGCTTCACGTGACGGACGTCCTCCGTGACCGCGACGGGTGAGTGGGGCTGGCTTGGCTGGGTGAGTGACTTGGGTGATTTACTCAGCACTTGGGGAGTGACCTGGGGTGCTCAGGGTTTTCAAAGTGATCTACGTGGGTCATTCCCTAGTCGTCTTGTGAGCATTGGGGATGACATTAACTTTACGTGGTGAGTGACCTTGAAGATTGGGGAGGTCATCCGGTGCAGACAAAATGGCGGCCGCCATCGCACAGCTTTTAGATATCCCCGTAGCGTGTCCCACAGTGACAAAACACGCTACGTCCTACCACATGTCGTAAATGCCACCACGTTCATTTCGAGTATTTTATCATCGACTTTTGTGATATTTTTTAAACTTTAATGCTAATTTATGTATTATTTCTTTCTAAAACGTTGCAGATATGTTGCGTCCAAGAAAATATTATCAAAAATATCTGTGGTTTTCTGTGTTCACATTTGCAGTTTTCTTTCACATTGTGCTCATCGTGGCTTTAACGCAATTGTTTAATTGTATTAATTAAGCAGAATTTTTTAGCTTCACACCCTAAAAAGAATTTCATTGAATTTTGTTTTAAATGTTTACAAAAACTAAATAACGTATTCGTTGCTTAAAACTTAATCGATCAGTGATGCAACAGTTCATTTAATATGACATTTTCTTATCAAAACTTTTCTTCTCCGTTGTTTGCAATTATTCGAGTTTATAAACGTACTACTGAATAAATTCTTGATGAACGTAAAACTTTTGCAGCTTATTCATAGTTTTTGCAACATGTAAGGTTATTTCGAGTCTTGGATAGGCAATGCAAGTCTTGCCAAGCTCATCAGAGTTGAGCGGACTGCTTCAAGTCTCCTCCTTTCACAGGTTCGTGGAGGCCGTAGGCCAAGTCCTCAAACAACTGCAGTCCATCAACGCTGAGGACTTCGAGGCGCAGTGGCCAGAAATGCAGCGCACCATGCAGGAAGCGGGCGCCTCAGCGCAGCACTGGCGAGAGGCGCTGCTGTGCCGCCCCCACGAGGCGAGGCTCGCCATCACAGCCGCGCAGGCGACCAGGGCGGAGGACGAGGAGTTCAGGATAACGTGCGGTGAGATGCGCGCTTGTTTGTGAATTTAAACGAACCTGTTAAATGAACGTAATTCGGCACACGAAAAGTCAGACGTTAGTCAGAGGAATTTTAGATGTGAGTCAGCTGACTGTTATTTAATAAAAAAAATATTTGGTTCGGTAGCAGGCATTAACACGTTGACTAGGATTGCTTCATCTTGTACTATTATTTCATTTTTGTACTGTTTTTAAACAGGGTTGCCAGACGGCCATTTTTTCTGGACAAATTCAGTGGTTTAGTTTTTCTCAATTGCGTTGGCCAGCTAAAATTTATGATAGGGGTACTTCTTAACTAAATTTTAAATACTGCAAAAAGAAAATAAATGGAATTTTAATAGCGGAACCTACAAAGAAATTAGTATACATAGAGTTTTCGGCATTTTTTTGACCTTTTTTGTTCTCGGATTTGGCCGATTTAAGGCAACCTGAATTATGTACCACTACGTCCTGGAGAAATACATTACGTGGTACGCATATGTACCACTTCGTAGTCAACGTGTTAAATAAAGTACACCGCAACTTCTTACAAGCGCGTATCCCACAGGCCGTGACCTGGAGGCGGTTGCCCTGATGCTGCCGCAGGACGAAGACTTGGACGTGGAGGTGCAGGCGTCACCGGAAGTTCTGAGGACACCCGCGTGGCAGCAGATTACCCGGCACCACCGCGGGGACTTGTGGCTCCGTCTTCCAGTCCTGGGCTCAGAGTTCCTGCCCTGCGACGAACTCCTTCAGCAGCTGGTCGACAGCAGGTGAGGCGTCAACTCTTCCGCTTCCCGCCTTGCATGATAAATGTATTGAGTTTAATGTTATCAATTGTCATGCATGTGGTGTTGGAGGAGTTCAATGTTATCAATGGTCATGCATGTGGTGTTGGATGAGTTTAATGTTATCTATGGTCATGCATGTGGTGTTGGATGAGTTTAATGTTATCAATGATCAGGCATGTGGTGTTGGATGAGTTTAATGTTATCAACGGTCATGCATGTGGTGTTGGATGAGTTTAATGTTATCAATGGTCATGCATGTCTTGTTGGATGAAGTCCCGAGGCAGCTGAAAAATGATCTCTCAGGCACCGCTGGGCTCACCTTTAGTTTTTGATGTGCTTAAATTATTATCATTATATTGTTATAATATCAATTTATTCATTATTTTATTTATCTTTATAATATTATTATAGTTATATATTATACTTATTACAATAATGAATAAATTATGATATATTAATGCAATAAAAAATTTAGGTATAACTTAATATTGTTACGATATTACTGTGTATCATTATATTATTATTATTATTGTCGATATTTTTGTAAAATAAATAAATATTTCCGTTATTAATAATTATTTTAGTATAAATTACTACACCTTATTTAAACGAGAACAAGGTACGTTTTGCATGGCAATGTTAATTATTATCAGTCTGATCTGCATATTTTTCCTGATTTATTTTGTTAGACTTGATGAACAAGAGTAAAGAAATGAACTTTTATTTGAAGTTTATCCCAGGATCACGAAGAAAATTTGGATGAAAAAAAAACCAAGCTCAGAACAATATTCTTGGCAGCGAAGTAAATTCAGGTTAGACGTATACGAACGACTGAACCCAGCCCAACATGACTGCAGGGAAAACAAGGAACCTTTATAGCAACCTTAATATTTACAATTCGGCAAAGCTGTAATACCTCAGCTATATCATATCAATAATTAACAATAATTCATATGATAAAGCAGGAAATGATAATGCACACCTATAGCAAGAAGGCAATCTGAATAAACAAATAAGGATAGGAATAATAAATAATAAATGAGGTAGGAATAAGCAAATAAGGAAATAATCTAAATAAGGTAATAATTCGCTGATACGCGTGTTGCATTTTGTTTCATTTTAATTATTTTATATCATTGTCGCTCCTATAAAAAATGAACAAAAAATTAAAGAGTTATAAAAAGTATTAAGTTATATTAAAAGTTATAATGAAAGTTAACAAAAAAATATTTGAATACATTTTAAATGTAATTAATACTGTATTATTTATTTACTATCCATGCTTAGGTGTTCCATCATGGCCATACGCCGCCCCACAGCCCGAGGCGCCCGTGCGGCGGAGTTGCGAGGCTCGCGTGTTTTTTTGTGTTTGGTCCAACTTAAGAATATTATGAACTTCCTGCAGGTGCAGAGTTGAGGTTTTCTTTGGTCCAACTTCAGGAATATTATGAACTTCCTGCAGGTGCAGAGTTAAGGTTTTCTTCGGTCCAACTTCAGGAATATTATGAACTTCCTGCAGGTGCAGATTTAAGGTTTTCTTCGGTCCAACTTCAGGAATATTAAGAACTTCCTGCAGGTGCAGAGTTGAGCGTTTCGAGGGCGGCATCAGGACGGCTGCAGGCGTCGCGGGTCTCGCGGCCGTCGCGGCCTCAGCGGTGCTGCACATCCGCCTCGAGGCTCCGCTGGACCTCAGCGCCCTGCGGGGCAAATATGATTACCTCGGTCAGTATTACCAGCGGGAATATCAGTGTCGTTGTTAGGAGTATCATTGATGCTTGCGGGTGGTGCGTTGGCTTTGGAATTTCACGTAATAAAAAATATTATTATTTTGTAAATATTTTAGTCAATATTCTTCTGAATTTTTGTCATATACAATTACCAAATTATTTCATTTATAATAAAATTTGAAATAATTTTCATCTATTTATAATATTTTGGCGTTGGCGCCCGTGCTAGCCCGATCAGCTCCTGCAGTGTGAATGATGATGACGCGTGCTGCTCTAGCGACCAATTCCCGTGCTGCTGTAGCAACACTCTTGCAGAGTGGTCGACTGCGTCTGTACTCACTGCAGAGAAGACGGGAGAGGTATGTCATTCTGTACACATGGAAAATGATAACCGGAATGGTGCCAAAATTCCAGAGCGAGACCTTCAGGATTAACACATATCACAACGAGAGAAGGGGCAGACTGTGCAAGATCCCCCCCTACGTAACAGATCCGCAGTCAGATTTCAATTACTGCGGGAAGGATCACTTTCCGTGGCAGGGCCAAGGCTGTTCAACGCCTTACCAAGGGCTCTAAGAGAGGGGGAGTTTACCCTGGAGACCTTCAAGAGACAACTGGACGTGTTCCTGGGCACAATCCCAGATCGACCTCCCCTGCAACACTACCAGCGTCGAGAAGCAAGCAACAGCATCGTGCATCAGGTGGCCCAAATGAGGGCGGATGAACGATAATCAGAGGCGGCGATCCATCGTGGTCTGGGACTGCTATGTCCCAAACAAATACTAAGGAGTACTAAGGAAGGTCGTCTTAACGCGCATAGAACCTCAGTTGCTCTGACTGCCTTGCGAGAGGTGTTGATCTGACTGCTACTTTTGCGAGAGGTGCGCTGTGACGAGGAGTCTTGCTATGGAGTGCAGGGGATCGGGAAGACTTGTTGAGGAGTGCAAGGACATGAATAGTTTTTGGAGAGTACAGGAGTACAAAAAGACGGGAATAATTGATACGTCGTTTAGTGCAGAGGAATGCACAAGGACCCGTTGGTTTGCTTAGCAGTGCATGAGGACATGCATTTAGTCTGCTGAAGGCTCCTTGAATGTTGGCAGGGACCCTATGCCCGCAGACAGCATTCGTCGGCAGATGCCTCTGACCTTTAACGGGACAAGAATGCTGCGTGTACTTTCGACGCGTAAGGCTGATAAGGCTTGCAGGCTTCTGTACGCAACTGAGCAGCAGAACAGTTTGCCCCGGCACCCTTCATTGCAGTTTATTTTGCGTCCCTCCGTGTGAACTGCTCCTTCAAAAGCGAGGACGGTTTGAAGCAACTTTGTGATCTCACAACTTTTCATTTAACATTTGTGCAAGAATTGTTGAGATTGACCAGTAAACTTCATTTTATTTATTCCATCAGATGTTATAACGTCCGTAATGGACGCCACCGTGGAAGATGTGCCAATACCAGCCACGCCTCCCCCCACGCTGCAAGTGTTCAGCCCGGTGGCCGGGAGCTGCGAGGCGGTGGCCCAGACGGTGCTGGCTTTTGCCCCCAGCAGCAAGAGGTCAGTCGCTTGCCTGCTTATGAAATACGTCTTATGTTATCAGTCCATCCAACATCCAATACGAAACAACTTCTCGTAATCACTAAGGCACCGAAAAATACTGTCATTATTAGTGATGATTATTCTAGTTCAGGTACAGGCTGATGGCAGAAGAGAGTTAATCGTTTGTTGGCTGGCGAAATTATTGAATCAAGTGAACCAGTTCCCATCAGACATAACAAACTAACTATTGGGAGTATTATTACTCCTCAATTAGGAGTAATGATTAAATAAAAAGACATATTTCTGGAAATGCAGTCATTTACTGATCGGGACTGCTAATATTGCGAATTTGTTTCCAATTAAGGAGTTATATGCGCCCCATAGCAGCATTAGAAATTTTTCCGCGTTCAGCCACCGCATTGTGTTGGCCTGTGGGCAGATTAGTATTAATATATTGATGCGCTTCCCGCTAGAGTGTGACTTGCGCTTACTTTCCAGCCTTGAAAGCATTCACGTTAATTCTTTTATTCAAACGACATTATAACGTCTCACAGGTACGGGGTCATTTATATTGAAAGGTCGGCGCTGAGCGTGGGGGAGGAGCGGCGGCTGCTGGCGCTGCTGCACGAGGAGGGCATCCGCACCGCCGATGCGGGCGCCACGCGCAGCGAAGTCACAGAGTGAGGATGTGTGGGGATGAGAAGGCTATAGTGGGAGATGTTGAGGGGTTAGGAAGGCTTCAGTGGAGTTTTAAATGTAGATGGGATTGAATTTGATGACGGTAATAATAAGTTGTTACAGGATTACATGATGTTGCCATGCAGCATGTATTATTAATTGACGTCACGTCAGAGACCATGGGCGACGTTGTAGTTTAAGTTAACGGTATTCACAGTATCGGTATATCGCCACTGTGTCGCACTGACCTTCATTTCTTATTTGCAGTGCCGGTAACCTACGTCTCTGCATTTGTGATGAACCTCCTGTGACTTCTGGCCCGTGACTCGGCCCCGGCAATCGAGAAGTGGCGTCAGTCTCCAGGCGTGGACCAACCGTCATCCTGCTACATCCGTGGGTTGTGTGTGGAAGCCAGCGGCTCTGCTGTGTTGACAGCTGTTGGACGCCATAAAGGGGCTGCACTCTTTGCTTGAGGCTTCCTCGTTTTAATACTTAATGTTACTCCCTGTTGAATTAAAGCTTCGAGTTTTTGGAGGAGTTTACAATTGAGTATTTTCGATTTTTCTGTTCAAGTTCAACGTTTCAAGTTCAAACATGTAGTATCTGCGTGCGATGCCCAGGCCACAAGCTCTTTAGTGCACACCTAACAAGGCAGACCAACGGGCGGGCATCACGAGTCCATTCCCTTGTCACATGCGCGTGTTTGTCGCGTGCTGTGAGCCTCGGGGTTTCATGTTAGCTGCCCCTCCATAAACATGCGCTGCGATGGCATCAGTTTACTAGTTTGCAGCACAGTAACAGACGCAATTATTAACTTATCATCATGTGTATTTTTGAGTGAATTCTCAGCAGGGTTGCCAGATAGCCCATAAAATTACCAAATACAAGCACAGAAAAAGCCAAAAGAGGCATAAAATTCAATATTCACTAAGAATTAAGTTTGTTTATAGCTTAATGAAATTTAAATTATTTAAATTTTCTCTTTTATTTTAAATGATGTACATATAATGCAATAAGGAAGTACCGCTATCAAAAATTTTTGTCGGCCAATGAAATCGAAAATACGAAATCATGGAATTTATCGGAAAAAGCAATCTAGCAAACCAGATCCTCAGTCATAAGCGAAGGGTTTAGGCAGGCAACGGCCGCGCGGCAAATGAGCAATTCACGAAATTTTCGCATAGCGAAGTGTGACCTCAGAATGAGTTAGCGAACATACGTCGCGAGATATCGTCTACTCGTGAACAATGCAATTACTTTGCATCATCTCCATGCCCTCTTCCCTATTATCACAACTTCGAAGCTTGGGGGAGTTGCTTAGAAATATTTGCTACATTTTATAATGAAATATTTACCAATAATAAGAATGATTCCTACGTATAACTTACTGGCGTTTTGATTGCATGTGCTAACTTTTATAAGATATATATTTTTGTTGCTGTCCAGATTGAATCAAATGTGTTGTGGGATTAGTGTAATGTTATTATGTTCATTATAACAAATATATTTCGATTTTCAAATAGTAAAATAAATACATAGATGAGGAACTTTCGAAAGCCCATCTCAAGATCGTAATTCATTAGACAGACTAAAACATAAACATACTTAGGTAACATGCACTTGCTACAATATCAATTTTTTCTATAATTTTTATAGATTTCTTGTGTCGGAAGCTGCTCCCAGCCTGAGAATGCAGACAGTTTTTTGTGTTATTTTTAAAGACTTGTGGTGTCAGAAGCTGCTCCCAGCACGAGAATGTAGACAGTTTTTTATATAATTTTTAAAGACTTGTGGTGTCGGAAGCTGCTCCAAGCCTGAGGATGTATACAGTTTTCAGCGATATTTACCAGGTGAATTGGGACGGCTGGTAGAAAAAACTACAACATGAACGAAGGGAAAACATGCGCTGAAGAATGGGCCGCTGAGTAAACTATTTCTGACAAGATTCAGCAAATTGTAATTCATTTCGATCTTGATTTGCAAACCGCGAGCAGCGATGCTCAGTCTGGGGCCTGTGTTGGCGTGCTAACTGCGCTGGGCGCTTGAGCACAGGCAGGATTTGAGTCTTTATTATTTCATTTATGATTGCTGTTAAGGGGACCGACCTCCCTAAAATTTTCAATTTTGGCGTTTTTCGGTTTTTGTACTCATCTTAAAGCTGGAATTCTGCTCTTTCCAATGGTACCACTGCCATCGCTGTACGTCAATATTTACGTTAATGACGTCTCTTTAAAGGGAAGCGGGTGGGAGAGTTCTTTAAGTATTAGATATAAAGTAATTAGCTGCTGAAATCTTTGAATATAGTTTCTACTTGAGTTGTGTTGCAGTTACATGCTTAGTCTCATCTTAAAGCTGACATTCTGAGCTTTCTAACGATACTACTGCCATCTATATACGGCAATATTGACGCAGATGGCCCGCCTTTATTTGGGGGCGGGGGGTGGAGTTCCTTTTCATAGGAGCAAAATGTTTTTTTTTTACATTTTACGTATGTATGTGAAGTTTCATGACAATCGGATAATAACTGTAGAAGTTTTCGTATGAGGAGGTCGGTCCCCTTAATAATTTTTAATATTTTTCATGATTTATCCTCTACTATTTGTGATTTTTTCTTTGCTGATTCTAATATTTTTAACCTCGTTTTAGTTATAAATTAGTATTGTTTCATAGCTGCTCACTCCAGCTACCTTACTTTCCTGATTTTTTCAATGTTATTCCTGCGTTTCAAACAATAAATGAGATTCGATGTCAGGTCTTTCTGTCCTGCAGCCTCAAACGGAACGATTGGTTACGAATATTTTTATTAGTAAAAACGAAATAATTAATAGAGATTCCACTAATTTATCTTAAATCATCAGTTAGTAAAAAATTACTTATTTCAACTGCGGAATATGCAACATTGGAGCGAGTCACTGACTAATAGAATGCGAGGAAGATTGTAAGGAAACTGTACAAATGAGACATTCATGTCAGCATAGGCAGCCTGGTCCACAGATGGTCGGACATAAAGCAAACAATGTAGAGCGACATAAGAACATACCGTGTTGAAGAAAACATGGCGGCTTCCGCAGTAGATCGACAATTTCAAACTCTGGCGCGTGCTAAAGAAAAATAAAATATGACTCAGTACTCTCTGCAGTGAGTGACAGAGAGCGCATTTTCTCGTCGATGAAAATATGAAGTCACGGACGGACATGACGAGAACAATAGCGTCTTTTTTCCGTAAATGAGAAAATGTGCTAAAAAAATATTTAGGAACTGAAATGAACTTTACCGATTAGATTTTATGAAGAGAATTCTAAGAAGAGTAACAAGGCTGATAAATAGGCATGAACTAGTGGTTAATACGAACAAACTATGAACAAACCAAACTTATGATGGGATGAGAAAAGATACGGCAGATTTATTTATGAGTACAATGATCACTTGTTGCTCTGCGTGTGATGTCTTCAAAACCTCCTGCAAACGAACATATACAAGGTTATGAAATATATTTTTCAACATACCTTCACAACGACAATCACTCTCGCCTTGTGTGGGTCATCCATGCACAGTTTGGCACAGTATAATAGCGTATCAGTGCTACGTATAGAAAATGTGTCACTATTTAGACAATTTGACCCGTTGTTTTTTCTGAGCGCTCATGACACTCCATACCAGTAATGGGTGGAAAAGCTTAATTGAAAGTCACTGCGAAGGATGAAAATCGACCAGAAACGCTGAAAAGCGTCTGCCCTTATATAAATTCAACATAATTTGTATGAAGTTTCTAAGTCGATAATTCTCTCTTACTGTCGTATCTATTACAACTCTCTTTCTAAGATTTTCCTAGAACTCCCCTCAACATTCGAGATGGAGCAATCGAAATTCCTTCTGAAAACAACCACAAAACGTTGGCAAATCTGCTAAAGATGGAACCACGAAAACAGTGGATAATTTTACCTGCGAGATAAACGGAAAGAATAGAATAGAAGTGTCAGTACTGAAGAAATAGGCCCAGGGCCTGGTGCCGATTCTTGTACTTTTCGTGACTTGATTCACCAGGGCCTTTCAACTGCGTTTATAGGCACACCATTCCTCGAGCATTTTTTTACGTTAAGAAATACTTCAGTAATCATAATTTTTTTCATTATTATAGATTAAAATGAAGACTTAAAATAACCACCACGCCCTAGAGCAGTGGTTCCCAGTGGTTCCCTGGGGGCGGTGGAAAGATCTGGGGGGTTGGCGGTGGGCTATGTTGTTGAAACTGTTAGAAATACTAAAAATATATTGGTTTACTAAATTGGCTTTTATTTGTGAAATACACATTTGTGTTTAACCTTTCTCTTTTCAAATTGCAGCATAACAAATAGTAAGGAACAGATGTTTGTTTCATGTGTGTGTGGAGGGGGCGCTAGAAATTCACTGAAGAGCCAACGGGGCGCCAGCATTCAAAAGTTTGGGAACCACTTCACTGGAGCATGAGTCATTAACTGGATTACGCAACAGATTTAGCCGCATGACGTGTCAAGAACGGTATAAATGTTACCTACATGGCCATGCATGATCCATGGTCTGTTATAATTCATAAGAATCTAAATAAAATTACATAGGCCTTGAAGTGAGAGAAGGTCAACAACGTGTGTAGCACTGAACAACTAAGTAAGATTGAGACAAGAGAAAGTCATTAAAAATATTGAGATTCGTGCAGAAATTAGTGAATTGGACACTACCAACTATGTTTATGAGATAACATTTAACTAGCGTGGCGATGATGTGGACGAGACACAAGCCCACATGGTGAACTTGCCCCCAAAAATCATCTTACCACTGAAAAAACTGAAGCAGTGCATGATTAAACTGCTTAGGGGAGCATGTAAGCCAAACAAACTTATTTATTTACGGACGGATCATTTTGAAACTTGGTACACATATGTAAAATAAAAGTCAAAGACTTTTTCGTTTAAGTAAATTTTTGGAAAAAATAAAGAAAACGTGAAATTCATAGAAAACAGCAAGACGGGGAGTACTGTGAAAGTCTATATCATCATTCAATGAACGTGCGACAACATCGAATTACATATCATTCGATTTGTAAGAACCGTATCTAGTGATCAATGATCCCCTTTTCCAATTTTTTATGATTTTTCTGTTTTTTTTTTTTTATTTTGGCCCCTCGTTCCCCCCCCCTCATTCTTTCCACACATAATCCAAACAAAAGAAAGAATCGGAAAAAGTAACCGGATGATCGAAAGATTAGGTATTTACAAATTAAATGTTGTATTTCCCAATGCTGCAGCTCGAAAATCATAGGAGGAGTTGATTTTTAATATGAAAATTTCAAGTTTTCACGAGAGCCAAAAAACGGAAATTTATGATCATTGAAGGTGTAGGTTTTATCCACGGCTTGGCACTGGATCCCCGGCTTTGTAATTTACTATTACAAAGCCTATTACTCATAAAAGAGGGTATCATCATGCGCCACATGACTCATTGTAGTCCAGTTCAGCGCATGAATAATTATGAACGAAAGAGAAATATTGCGAAAAGATTGAGACTGATTACTCAAAAGACTTGCGCGACTAGTTACTCAATGGTCGCGGTCCCGAGAAGAATTTTTCACGTGCACGGACGATTTTGGTTCATCCACGCCTGGATCTTGCCCATTGTCCAGTGATGACCTCATGCGCAGGCCGGTAGGCTGAAATGATTTTACAATATTAAACTAAAATCAAATCTTTTCTATGAACCCAAATATTGTTGATTGACTGTTTATATAAAGCTGCGAAATATTTGAAAGATTATTCAATATTGAAGATTTTTAAAAATATGGTCTCCTCACTCCCTTTATAGCCACATCCCTGTTCTCCAGCGTTTGTTTTTTTTTTCAAAAAGTAATCATACTTTTTTCATTATTATAGATTGAAATGAAGACGTAAGCCCTAAAGCATGAGTTACTAATTGGAACATATTTCAATATGAGAGGGTGGACTGAAGCTTTGGCTGCATTTGGTCTTATCGCTATTGTAGTTATCACTCTTATCTGTTATCTTTTCTTTCAAGGCGGCGATGCACGAAGCGGAAAATGTGCATTAAAGTCAAACAAAATTATATGAAATTAGATTTGGTTTATGAAATTCATACTGAAAATTGATGTAATATTATCAAAACATATACTTGCATATTTTAGTGTGTGTGAGTTTTTAGTGTGACTAAAGTAAACACGACGTTTCCATAGAGCAGATAATGGAAGGGTACATAAAACACGTGAATTTATATTTTATTAAGCGTCATCGCTGGTATCTAAAGATCTATAAATTTAAATATATATAACTTATTCCCTATATCTTACCGTGACCAAACCCTTGTATAAGATCCGTTATCATGATGGAGATAACGTTGGTTTCTCTCTGCCTTACCTGCACGACGTGTTCCACGCAGCTGTGTAGACTAACTGCGACTACACTTTGATTTGCAAGTAAGTTCATTTGTTTTCTAAACAAAATTTTGCTTCGTTTGTTAAATCTTTCGATTGTTTTGGTTGGTTTCAGTCGATTTCCAATAATAGTCATAAATCCGATTTTTTCATTGTACAGTAATTTTTATACAGTAGTGCAATGCTGAAAATCAAAGCAAACTCTATGCAGCACCACAGGAAGAAAGTGGAAGTTGCAAATCTGCAGACGATGGAACCACGAAAACAGTGGACAACTTTACCTGCGAGATAGACGGGATAAAGAGGAAGACAACTGAGGATTTTGCAATAGATTTTCTGTTGTGAAAGAAAGAAATGGATTATGAACGATCTGATGACCTCGGCCACGTACGAGGTACTACCAACCAACAGTACATATACTAAAATATCTTCTACATACTTTAGTACATATACCAAAATAATTACAATTTATTCATTGCTGAAGTTTGAATAGATATATCCACACAACTCAAAATAAAATTCTATAGTGAGAAAAGCTCTATAGTGAAAAAAGGTCAACTACGCCTATTATAGCACAGAACAACTGAGTAAGATTGAGACAAGAGAAAGCCATTAAAAATATTGAGATTCGTGCAGAAATTAGTGAATTGGACGCTACCAACTATGCTTATGAGATAACATTTAACAAGCGTGGCGATGATGACGACTAGACACAAGCCCAACTAGTGAACTTGCCTATAAAAAACATCTTACAAGTGAAAAAACTGAAGCAATGCTTGATTTAACTGACAGGCTCGGTGTGCCCGAGTGCTTGAGATGAGCATAATAGGAGGAGTGATGAGAGGGTTTGAAACCCTCAACAAGTTGGAGAAATTCTAGTTGAGATCGACAATTTGGTGGATGGTTAGGAATTGGCGGCGAGCCAATTCGTCCTAATGTAAACTGACACCACATGTAGGAGTGCATGTGGGTGCGACATGTCTGTGTTGCAAAACATAGATATTCTTGTTAAATAACACAATAACAGCATCTCATGTCCTAGCACGCCGATAGTTTGCATGTTGACAGCAAATTTTCAAGGTCATTCAATAACGTTGTTACTTAAAAAATAAAAGTGGCCTCCCAACACTCCTGTAAGCAGGCATGTGCAGAAAATGCGGACCATCGATTGTTAAGGTGATCGGCCTTGAACATATTAACGTTAATGGGTACGTTAATGGGAACGTAAATGGGTACGTTAATGGGAACGTTAATGGGTACGTTAATGGGAACATTAATGGGAACATTAATGGGTACGTTAATGGGAACGTTAATGGGCACGTTATTGAGTGAATCACATTTATGAGCCCCTGGAGAGGTGAATTTTTAGACCACTTTCTGGTGGAGATAAATAATAATTATTTTCTTTATATTTTTCATGTTTCATTAATATATGATATTTTTTATACTCATTGACATTTAAAGTATATAAACTTAGAGATTTTTTTGCACATATTTGCTAATAGCCACTCCCACACTCAGAGAAATGTCCCAAACATTATACATGAAATTGAATGCGTTCTCAAAAAATTTATATTCATGGTTCTTTAAGAAAAAAAGTTAACGGAGTGGGTCAATCAAAGCTATACAGTCTACTTCGATCACAGCTAACAGTTCACTTCTTTTGATCAAAACGGAATCCGCGTTCGTGTATAAACATTTTAAAACTTCTTGCGCACTCTCATTTTGATGCAAGAGCCAGTTGCCATGATAAGCTCTTAATGTATCATTGAGATCTTGATGCCGAAGAACTGAAGGTAAGGCTATCTCATTTTTTCTTCCTATGCCGAAATTGTTATTGAAGATTTCAGGTTTTCCCGCGCCCAATGAGAATGATGAAAATACACTTTTATCCTGATCTCTACTGAAAAATACTGGATGATCCATTGCAGAGTTAAAACTTGTATCCTTGGTGTTACGATTATTATGTTCTAATTTAATAATAAAAATAATATTGTTATTATTACGATTATTATGATCCAATAGTCAACACTTTCTTGCCGACAGATTGTAATATGAGAAGGCACACTGAAACTTTGGTTGCATTTGGTCTTATCGAACTTGCAGTTATCGCTCTTATATGTTATCTTTTGTTTCAAAGCGGCGATGCACGAAGCGGAAAAAGGTGCATTGAAGTTAAACGAAATTATATGAAATTTGATGAAACTAATACAGTTTATATTGAAAATGGATGTGATGTTATAAAAACGCATATCCACATATTTTAGAGTGTGTTAGCAGGTGGGTAATTAAAGTACACCCGACGTTTCTGTATAATAGAGAATTGAATGCTATAAAACATGTAGATCTATTATACTTTATTAAGCGTCCTCATAGGTATTAATAGATATAACAATAATTATAGGAGAGAGAACGGGACTTTCTATAATTAATTGTATTATTATAGGAGAGAGAACTGGACTCTCAAATATCAGGTCTCAAATGTGTTCCGAGCAACGTTGGCTGCTAGTCTCTAAGGCTTCTTTAAAATAACCCTTATGGAGATAACGCTTTTAAAAGATCCACATTACATTTATTCTCTTTGATATCACATGTTCATACACGCATGGCTTAACTAAACAAATACAATTGGCGGGTGGTTGAGAGTGAAAGACAGACTTGACAGATCGTCAGCATGCCATGAAGATTCATCCTAACAAATTCACGCATATTGTCAGATACTGACATTCATGCTCGACTTGAAAATACTTTCGTTTCTAGCTGATTACCTACAAGGTAATCTAGCTGATTACCTACTACAAAATCAGAATCTTCAATTTTGATTTCAACATTAATTTCAAAACACCAGTCGTGTTTCTCCGATCAAAATTGTCAATACATCTCTAGTATATTCATATAAATAAGAGATAATACACTAATAACTGAGTTTGCTGACTTAATTTTGACGAATTATTTTTGCATCTAAAAAATTCTATTCAAATATCTGGAAAGTTATAGATAAAATTGATGGTTAGAATATATTCACTAGTTAAAACTTATTAATTTATTGATGGATAACAACTTTAGTTTTGAGCTGTTATGATAGTTCAGTAGCTGATACGGATTCGGATGATAAATATCTGCAGTCTTATTTTTAAATTTAATTCTGTGTCTAATATAATGCGATATTCAATAATATATTGTTTTTATTACGAGGGTTTTAAAAGAAATCAAGTTACATGCATGAATGATTGCCTAGCAACAGACCTCACGAGCAGCCCCGGCCCTCAAGGTCTCAATAACGGATTCATGACTCAAGAAAGCTGAGTTTATTCACATGTTGGCAATAAAGTTCATACGTCGCACACACGTAACACGCACACTCACTGCAGGTAGGCATGCACTATCTTTAGGTGATGTTTTATTGAGATCTAGTATAATAAGTGTCTGCGTGCAGGATTATGTAAATTAATTATATTTATAATTTTATAGTTTCCAACGAAAAACTCAATGACTCAATGAGATTCAGATTTTTTCTTATGAATTGCTGGAGACTGTTTTGTATTCATGCATATTCTTAAATGATTAATAGTTTTCAAAAATATTCATCAGGAACAATATATAAGTTAATGTAACATTACTTCTACTGAATCAGTCGTGTTGAGATGATGCCATATGTTGAAAATATTGAAGAAATAGCACGCCGTACCATAGTTATGGCGAGTGGGTCGCCAGCAGTTATGATGCGCTATTGGAACAACGCGACTTGAAACGGCTCGGCCTCAAGCTTTGCAACGTTTTATTTAATTAATGAATACATATAAAATTAACTACATATAAAACGATGTTCAAGAATAAGGTCGAATATCTTGAGTATTATTACAGTGTACTTTTTTAACCTAAGTAATACCTGCTGAAGTGGAGGTAAAATTAGATACAAATGCAATACAATTGTAATAGACTATCATTACATAAAAATAACTTATTCATTCCAGAGTTTCTCCTGAAAATAAAAGTGCGATGTGGCGATGTGAATGTGCCTTCCTTCCTTCTTGCTTATCTGATGGTAGTGCAGTCGCAGCTTAGAATGGGAAATTTGAAATGATTGAATTGATAAGAGATTGACTTACTTTGAACGGCGGTCATAGTCTTTGGTACACAACAAGTAATTCTCTATATGTTCCGTAGTTCGATTGCTTGATAAATATCGCTCGTTTTCTTTACATGGTGACGTGACCGGCAGGCAGCCCACAACAGGCATCAGTTGAAGGTTTAGATATTCCGCCACAAATGAAATTTCTTATACAAACTGCGTTTCACGCATAAAAAAGATTGCGAATTTAATTAATTTACATGATGTACTGACGTACTTTTCCCAGGTCCTGCACTGGACAGGAAATCTTGCGGAGATATGACCCGAATTAATCAGGTCATAGATAACTTGTTTGTGTTTCTGAACGCCGAATGGTTGACCTTAGAAGTAGATTTCGTTCGGTTTACCCTCCTACCGTTTTCTGTTGCAACAAGAAATTTTTATCTCGTAATCAAAAATATTTATGAACGACACATTAGATTGACTTCGGTCAACTAATTATTTCAATTAGTAAAGGATTGAGTAAAACTTTATTTCAGCATGTATATCATATTAAGTTTATTACATATTGAATGACTGCATAGGAAGTGTTGCAATCGCCATTTCCAATTATTAGTCCAATTTCTTGGGGAAATTGTAAGAAAATAGATCCCGTCATGGCTTTGGTAAACTTTCAGTTGCCTAATTTCCCAATAACTGCGTAGAATACATTCTTGAGTTGATCGATAAACTCGTAATAAAGGGATCGGCAACATTTCCTGCACTATTCATTTGCATTATGATGACGCTTGTCCAAGTAGAGTGATTTATTGTGAGTGGTTGGATTCTTTAATTTTATTTTGTTACCCATCAATTTCATAATATTCAAATTGTTATAATGAGACGACAGAAAATCAAATTTACCTATTTATTGTCAGTCATGAGATTAAAATGTTCAAAGTTTCTGAAAAATTTGCGAAAAAAGTCTCGGTCATCTCTGATATTAGTTTATGGTGTTTTGTCAATTTTATTTACAAAATATTATGAGAAACTTTTGTACCTGTCTCGATTCTCGCTCTTCTGTAGTAGGATTCATCTAACTTGTACTTATTAAATTACTCAATTCTTTGGAGCCGCAAGGCATATGTCGCAGAAATGAGAGGAGAGGAGTAAGGCCGCCCGCCCGCAAGCCTCGACTGTCCGCTGACGTGTCTATTTATTTATTTTTTTTGTTGAAGCTGGTTTAAACTTGAGCTGGTTTGAACTAATAACCAGTTTCCCATAATAGAACTGTTTGTTGTTTGTACTCATATATTGTATGTGTTGAATAAGTCACTTTTAAAGACTTGAAAGTGTGACGTCATAATGTCCAGGCATTTGGGAATTGCTGCAGGACAGATTCATGTTTTATGTTCGCTCTGCAAAGTCTCAAGATCCAGCGTAGCATTCCACAGCTCCCTGCTTCTTATTTATTGATTTCTTTACTGAATTAAATGCTTCATAATTATTAAACAAAACATACAACCATAAATGATTGATTTATATGTCCACGATGACCGCGCCGCTGCTCGCCATCGCTCTTCACTTTGGACAGACAAATTTGCTTAAAATTCCGGCAAATACTGGCAGTAAGATTTTTTATTCCACATTTCCAATGCATAAGACAAAGTTCTTGATACATGATGCAACAAACCAATTGCAATAAAACATGTATAAAGAGTTCTAGATGCGTATATCCTTTATTCGTTTTCTACTTGAATTGGAAAATTCTTGGGATATTTAGAAAACTATTCCTGAAGGACTAACTAATTCATTCGAATGCAACGATCTATGTGTTGCATCGAGGATCTAATAAAACTTATGTTAGTGCAGCAATTCTGCTGCATTATTCATGACAAGCCAAGTGAATAAAATTAAGTTATCGCTTAATAAAAATGTTATACTAGGACATATCAATTTCATGAAACAATAAGTTTGAGATTTAGCTTGCGTGGAAATATTTCTTTATCTTCGGGTATCCTGATACTCTGATAAGAGATATTTTCTTTGTTCATCGGACTTTAATTGATGTAATCAAGATACTACTCTAATAATTATAACATTTAATATCATAACGACTTTCTTATAGATATTTTTATACGCTGGATACCTGATTTCGAAATTGAATTAGATACCCATAAATATATTATTACATATTATGTCATTGTTGCGCTGGGATATTGCCAATGTTACTTTTTTTCCAAATTTGCGTTGTGGGAAATAAAATTCAAATTTTTCCAGTGTATAGCTTTTTGACTGAAATTCTGAATGAAGTTCAAATGACGATTCAATTGAACGTTGGAGATTTTTATATGAGTTATTTGGATATACATGCATGCAAAATTTTAAGGTAATATCTTCGATGTTTTCTTAAATATATATATAATAATATTTTTGGTGCATTAATGGCTATTTTCTGGGAGACCGGATTGACATGAAACGTGGCATATATGATTGACACATGATATGTGATAAATATATTAAATGATAATTGTTTAAATGATAACAAAGCAGGTAATGTCATCATATTTATTTACATATGGAACAGTACAAAGCAACTTAACCGACAAATGATTGACCGAAAGCTGTAGCTAATTACCTTACACTGTAACTACCCTCGATAAGGTAATTATCTTTATACACTTTATGAACATGCAACGAACATGAGTCTCTAGAAGTGATCATGTTCAATGTTATTTATAGGCCGTTGAAATTATCCACAAATATGCCCTGCAAAAAAGCCTAACATTTTTACGCTAAGCCTATTTTATTTTAAGCCTAAGCTTAACTTAAGAAAATACTAGTAACTTTTTTTATATAATTCAAACTTGAGACAACCAATTACTGAAGCTGATAGGCCGGAATAATTGAAGGCTACGTTAATAATCGTAAAAAAACATAAATACGTAGGATCTTTTACGATATATCTACTACCATCAATATATGATTTAGAGACCCACAACAAGTGTGATGATATTCGTTGATATTATCTGATGATAGTTGTGATGTTCGACAGCGCCGCATCTACTTAAACGTACCAGACGTGTGGTACAAACGTACCAGACGTGCGGTACAAACGTACCAGGCAAAGCAGAACGGATTATCTTTGCAAACGGATGCGAAAGTAGGAACTAAGCATATTAACAAATCGGATGCCCTGAACAAATATTTGCAAGTCGGACACGAGAGCTTATGATGAATGGGATGCGCGGAGAGAGAGCTGGAGCAAGGAGTTTTGAGATTAAGCGCATGAACCTAAAGCAGTAACCAAGAGTAAATACCTACGCATAACAAATCAATAGGTTCACTAACATCACGGTATTTCATAAAGCATTCAAATCTGACCACTATCTGACGCAACAACTCACCCTGGCGTCGGTGCTATAATCCTATAAGAGAGGAACCAGTACGCCAGTCGGGATCAGCAGCTTGACTGACGGCTGCCACAAATTTATCGACCACGTCGAAGCTGGTCGCGCTTAATCTCAGCGGTCTGATTGCCAGTGCTGGAAAATTTGCATACTACTTCATTACAATCAACAAACTCACAATATAGAAACGGGCAACATTTCTTGCATTATTTATTTGTATTATGATGTCCAGCCAGAATGATTTGATGAAGACAGTTTGATGTGAAAATTTAATTTAGTTACCCATCAAAATAAAAAATAATCCTCAAATTATATTATCCGGAAATAAAATTATTCAATTCTTCAATTATCCAGTTTTCGTAACGTGCAATGACATTTAAAGATGAAAATTTATAGAAACGTTCGAATTTCACTCTGATTCAGCGACAAGTACTTTATGAATATTATTTACAAAATAATATGTTAAAAATCAGTGCCGCCTCGAATTCCTGCATACATGGCACCAATGTCAAAATAGTCGAAGTAAAAATATTATTATTTGGAGCCGCAAGGCCATGCGATCGAAACGATATAAAGATTGTAGCCTGCATGCACTTGCACTTGACTGTCCGCTGACTTGTCAACAACGTGACCCACTTTCTAACGGATTACGAGACTGTGACGCTGTATTATAAGTTCCTCGTGCCAAATTTATCGACCTAAGTTTGTTATTCTTTATTAAAAACGAAATTTAGTCTACTCTCCTTCTCAAGCTGGGAATAAATTAGGTGCGAAAAGTATTAAATAGTGAAATTTTCCTTTTCTTGTTGGAAAATCTTTCGAAAAAAATATTTTTCATATTCATCAAACTATCAGAGCATTAAACTATCACCAGAGCTTGCTACGGTCACCTCAACTCTGAACAGTGCGTCACACCTCATCTACGATGCAGCTCTTCTTAACAAATCTTAATAACATTCAAACGAATAAAATTTAATATCACTTCACGGCACATTTCTTCCATCTATAAGTTCAGAATGTTTCCGCATTAAGAGGAATCATCCTAATATAAGTTTATAAGGTTGCTTGCTATAAGACTGCCTCCTCCCAACCGTGGGACAACTTGAAAGTATCAAGATTTTAGTCAATACATAAGTCAAATCAAAAGATGTCTGAAGCATCTCCGGCATATTTTAGAAAGAACTCAAATTAAATTTATATGGCGATCAACGTTTTTAGCATACGCTAATTATTCTTGATTTAGAAACGAATTCAAATTATACTGCAATGCAAGTACAGACGGTGACTCTAATGGGGATAATAACAACAATTGTGAGTGGATTGTTCGTGCAGCGACCGAGCCATGCAACCAAAATTACGCTATTAGCGGAGATTATGAACAGAAATGCAAGCACGTATCAGTGCAGTAGAGGTGTAGCTCTGTTTTATTATACAATATAATGTATTGTGACGTCACTACCTCATTAATAAACATATTTATTACACACTACGTCTTTAGTAATAAAAACTTCTCATATTCAATAATATATTATTATACTTACGAGGGCTTCACATGAAATCAAGTTACATGCATGAATGACTGCCTCGCAACAGACCTCACGAGCAGCCCCGGCCCTCAAGGTCTCAATAACGGATTCATGACTCAAGAAAGCTGAGTTTATTCACATGTTGGCAATAAAGTTTCCGAAGGTACAAAAATTGTGAGTAGTTATTCAAATATCAGTTAAGTCACGGAAGATAAAATGCATTAAATATACAACTGAGACAAAATAACCAGTAAATTGCCCAACGTGTATGTAAGGGTAACTAAACCAATTATCATAATACGAAGCTGGAATCATTTCGGTACACAACACGTGTCAGGAAGAATAACTATTCGCCTTTTAATTTCCTTTGCGTAATAACATTACTTTATTGCGATGTTCACTATTATTTTATACATGCTACGAGGCCTTCAAAATGAATCAATATACAAGCACGAGGTCATTGACCTAATGAGTCAGTAGCAGCCCTCGCTCACCAATTCACGACGTCATTCATGACTCAAGAAAGCAAAGTTTATTCGCACGTCACGAATAAGTTCATGCACTCACACACGCAACACGCACTCACAGCAGATAGGTATGCTTCGTCTGTAGGTGCCATTTACTTGAGAGCTATGAAAACAGTTTGGAATTCCCGTAACTCAAAAATTCAGTAGTTATCCCCCAAAAAACAGTAGAAAATTTTTGCCTGTCGTAGAAAGTTGAATTCCATCATAAACAACAGTAAATATAGTTCATATGGAACAACCAAACCAGTCGAAGTAGACAAAGTATAGTATCTTCGGCATTGAAGAATTGGCCTGGATTAACATAAATGGTCAATAAACAAAAATCATTGAATCATTTCTACATTATCACTAGAATATATTCAGATTGTGAATTTATACGAGTAATATTTATTTACTATGTGCAATAATTCTATCGAAGTAACAATTTATAGTAATCAAACTCGTTACATTTTGCCTTTTCTTCAATTGGTAAAAAAAGTTTTACATGCATGCATAATTTTGTCCGATTCAAGTATTTTCTACCTTAAATTTGCGAAACAATAAACAAGTTCATGCTTCATTACTTCACTTTTTTAGATAATGCCATATGTTGAAAATATTGAAGAAATAGCACTCCGTACCATAGTTATGGCGAGTGGGTCGCCAGCAGTTATGATGCGCTATTGCAACATCGCGATTGAAACACTCGTCCTCAAGCTTTTAACGTTTGAATTTATTTATTATTCATATGAAAAAATTTAAATTAATTATTATTACATTGCTGTGAAATTATTCACAGCATTTTGCGGTCTCGAACACGCAACTCACTGCTCCATTTATGGCAATCTGAGCTGTAATCACTGGGCCACCCTGTCACCGTGCGATTAAGCCAACAAATTATTAATTTCTAATATAATTGACTGATCAAAAATTTATAATTTTAATTTTTTGCGAGAATCTTTCTATAAACCAGCATATAATAAAAACTTTATATTCTAATTATTCACTGGGGAGTGGGAAGATTACTTTTAATTATGAGACAAATGCAGATATTGTCATTAATATCATTTGTGATGCTGACAATCATTCCATCATAAACTTTATTGTTTTTCAGAGCAGTTATAGGGTTATAAATAAAAAACTTTTATTTATTGAAGGAAAATTTTATTCAACGAGACGAGAGCTTAGCACGACACAAGCGATGAATGGATGGGGGGAGGGGGGCACATCTCACCGTTGGTACGATTTTCAGTTTTAAATTAGTTACTCATCAAATTGATATATCATTTAAACAGGGAAATCCGACATGAAAATGCCTATTTACATTTTATAATTTTGAACGCAATGGTAAAATAGCGATAAATCACGATAAATTAAGAAAAAAGAGAGTTTCTACTAAGAATCGTGAGAAAATAGTTTGTGAATTTTATTTAGAAAATAATATTTGAAATTTTTATACGGAATTCCCCGTCGAGTGAATTAATATTATAATGGGTTTTATCAACTGAAATAAAATTATTTGGAGCCGCGAGGCAAATTGACTGAGTAATGAGAGGAGAAATCAAGTGTACAGGCAGCAGAACTCAAATATCCTCTGACTGGCCTACAACGTGACCCACTTTCTCACGGATGACGAGACTGTGACGCTGTATTGTAAGTTCCTCGTGCCAAATTTATAGAGTAAAAATTGTTTTTCTTCATTAAAAACGAAATTTACTAAACTTTCAGTTCCAAATTGGGAATAAATTAGTTGTAAAACAGGATTAAATTGTGAATTTTCCCTATTCTGATTCAATAAACCATCATAGCATTAAACTATCACCAGAGCTTGCTACGGTCACCTCAACTCTGAACAGTGCGTCACACCTCATCTACGATGCAGCTCTTCTTAACGAATCTTAATAACATTCAAACAAATAAAATTTAATATCACTTCATGTTTTTCATAAGAGGGCACACACCAAAAAATGGTAGCCGTTCAACCGAAACTTTCTTCATAATTTTGAGGATAATAAGCATATAAGAGAGTATACATATTTTTTGCTTTACTTATTAATTTATTGTGTGCTACAGCTGGTCTGAACAAATAACCAATTTCAAATAATAGAACTGTATATCGTTTGTACTCATATATTGTATGTGTTGAATAAGTCACTTTTAATGACTTGAAAGTGTGATGTCATAATGTCCAGGCATTTGGGAATTGCTGCAGGACAGATTCATGTTTTATGTACGCTCTGCAAAGTCCCAAGATCCAGCGTAGCATTCCACAGCTCCTTGCTTCTTATTTATTGATTTCATTGCTGAAATAAATGCTTAATAATTATTAGATATAACAGAAAACCATAAATGATTGATTTATATGTCCACGATGACCGCGCTGCTGCTCGCCATCGCTCTCCACTTTGGACAGACAAATTTGCTCAAAATTCCGGCAAATACTGTCAGAAAGATTTTTTATTCCATCTTTCCAATACATATGACAAAGTTCTTGTTGCATAATGCAACAAGCCAATTACAATAAAACATCTACAAACACTTCTAGATGAGTATATCCTTCACTAGTTTTCTACTTGAATTAGAAAATTCTTCAGATATTTAGAAAACTATTACTAGAGGACTAACTAAATAATTCAAATAGAACTATCAATGGATTGCATTGAGGATATAATCAAACTTTTGATAGTGCATTAATTCTACTGCATTATATGCGACAAGTCAAGCGAATAAAATTAGGTTATCACTAAATGAAAATGTTATACAAGGATACATCAATTTCATAAAACAATAAGTTTGAGATTTACCCTGCGTCGAAATATTTCTTTATCTTCAGTTGTCCTGATATCCTCTTAAGAGATATTTTCTTTAATCAGCGGACTTTAATTGATGTAATCACGATACTTGTCCAATAATTATGCCATTTAATATCATAACGACTTTCTTATAGCTATTTTTATACGCTGGAAACTCGATTCCAAAATTAAGATAGATACCCATAAATATATTATTACATATTATGCCTCTGGTGCGCAAAAAATATCTATTATATTTTCTTTGTCAGATTTTGAATCGTGGGGAAGTAAATTTGAATTCATCAAGTGGATACATTTTAGGAGAAAGTGAGAATAAAGGTTCAATTGATGATTCAAATGAAAGTTGAAGATTATATTTTATTTATTTATATACAAATGCATACGAATTTTTCTAGCAATATTTATATTATAATTTGATAAATGTACAATTATATTTTGTTTGCCGTAAAGGCAAATTTCTGGGAGATTGGATTGGTAACGAAGATATTATATATAATTGGTAAATTATATGAAATAAATATATTAAATGATAATTGTTTGAATGATAGCAAAGCAGGTAATGTCATCATATTTATTTACATATGGAACAGTACAAAGCAACTTAACCGACAAATGATTGACCGAAAGCTGTAGCTAATTACCTTGCACTGTAACTACCCTCGATAAGGTAATTATCTTTATACACTTTATGAACATGCAACGAACATGAGTTTCTAGAAGTGATCATGTTCAATGTTATTTATAGGCCGTTGAAATTATCCACAAATATGCCCTGTACCCACGCATAATAAATCAATAGGTTCACTAACATCACGGTATTTCATAAAGCATTCAAATCTGACCACTATCTGACGCAACAACTCACCCTGGCATCGGAGCTATAATCCTATAAGAGAGGAACCAGTACGCCAGTCGGGATCAGCAGCTTGACTGACGGCTGCCACAAATTTATCGACCACGTCGAAGCTGGTCGCGCTTAATCTCAGCGGTCTGATTGCCAGTGCTGGGAAATTTGCATACTACTTCATTACAATCAACAAACTCACAATATAGAAATATGCAACATTTCCTGCATTATTTATTTGTTTTATGATGACGCATGACGGCCAGAATGATTTGATGGAGATAGTTCGCTGCCAGATTTTAGTTTAGTTAGCTATCAATTTTACAAATTATTAAACAATATAGTATGAGAATAAAGGAGTTCAATTCCCCTATTTTTCATCGGCTGCAAAGTTGAAATGTTGATAGAATATTAAAAACTTGAGAAGTGTTCAATTTCTACTTTGAGTCAGAGGAAAATATTTTAGCAATAACATTTACAAAAAAAATATGTTGTAATTTTGTTCCTTTCCAGATTCCAGGCTTTGATTGCGGAAGGAAATATTTCATATTTTTAATAGTTTTTTGGAGCCGCAAGGCCATGCGATCGTAATGGGAGGTTAAGAGAAGCCTCCATGCTTGTACCCGACTGTCCGCTGACTTGTCTACAACGTGACCCACTTTCTAACGGATGACGAGACTGTGACGCTGTATTATAAGTTCCTCATGCCAAATTTATCGACCAAAGTTTGTTTTTCTTCATTAAATACGAATTTTTGTTAACTCTCCTTCTCAAATTGGGAATAAATTACGTACGAAAAGGATTAAATAGTGAAATTTTCCTATTCTTGTTAGAAAACCTTACTGAAAAAAATATTTGTCAGATTCATTAAACTATCTGAACATTAAACTACCACCAGAGCTTGCTACGGTCGTAGCAAGCACATTCTACGATGTGAATGTGCTTTCTTTCCTTCTTGATTATCTGATGGTAGTCTAATTGCAGATTAGAATGGGAAATTTGAAATGATCCAATTCATAAGATAGGTATTGACTTACTTCGAACGGCGGTCATAGTCTTTGGTACACAACAAGTAATTCTCTATATGTTCCGTAGTTCGATTGCTTGATAAATATCGCTCGTTTTCTTTACATGGTGACGTGACCGACAGGCAACCCACAGCAGGCATCAGTTGAAGGTTTAGTTATTCCGGCACATAAATGAAATATTGTATATCAAACTGCGTATAACGCATTAAGAAGATTACGAGTTTAATAAATTTTCATGATGTACAGAAGTACTTTTCTCTGGTCCTGGCACTGGACAGCAAGTCTTGCACAAATATGGCCCGAATAAATACGGTCATAGATAACTTGTTTGTGTATCTGAATGCCGATTGGCTGAACAAATAACTAGATTTTGTTCGGTCTGGGCTCCTGTCGTTTTCTGTGGAAGTGAAAAAATTTAATCTCCCACACGAATATATGTATAATATATGGCAGACAGATTGTAATTACTGAATTCAAATTACGAATTCACTCAGTTCGTAGAGAATTAAGTAATCCTATATTATCGCAGGTAGTACATATTATGTCTAATATATATTGAGAGACTGCAAAGGAAGTGCCACAATCGTCATTTTCTAACGAGTCCAAATTCTGGGTATACTGTAAGATAATAGATCCCGTTGGTAAACTTTCAGTTGCGTAATTTTCAAACAACTGCGTGGAATACATTATTGAGTTTATCAACAAACTCATTTTATGCATTATTTATTTGCATTATGATGACGCTTGTTCAGCCAGAATGATTTGATGATGATGATGAAGCATTTCTTCAATTTAATTCAGTTATCCATCAATTTGATATATTATGAAATTGTTATAATCAAACAATAAAAGAATTTTTACCCCATTTTTCGTCAGCCGTGAAATTAAAAATAAATTTGTTCCCAGAAAATCGTAAATAAAGTCCAGTTTATCCCGCTAATCATGAATAAATATCCTGATCATTTTATGTACAAAACATTATGAAAATATTCCGTGCCGACACAAATTCTCTCTAGTTTCATACTTAAAAAAAAAATTTAATTATGAAAAAGAATTATTTGGAGCCGCATGGCTTAATATGCCGTAGATATCAAGTCTAGTATATATTGAGTCTATTGAATTGAAGTGATGCTATTGTTAGTATCTCATTAGTCCAATATCTGATGATATTGTGAGTAAGTAGCTTCCGTCACGGCGTTGATAAACTTTCAGTTGCGTAATTTCCCAATAACTGCGTGGAATAAATTCTTCAGTTGATCAAAAAACTCGCAATATTGAAGCCGGCAGCATTTCCTGCATTACTTATTTGTATTATGATGACGCTTGTCCAGCCAGAATTATTTGATAAAAGCATTCCGATTTTTGACTTTAATTGAGCTATCAATCAATTCAATAACTTTTTAAGTGTTAAGATCGCACAATTAAAAACTTTATTTCCTTATTTTCCGTTAGCTTCAACGTTAAAATAGTTTTTATGAGCAAAAAACGTATAGCTATTCAGTTTTTTGTATGAAACATGAATAAATGTTTTGCCAATTGTATATACAAAATATGTGAACATTTTATACGTACTGAAATTTCTGCTGTAATAAATAATAATTAGAAAGAGAAAAAAGTTGTAGAATCATTTGAAGCCGATGGGCACTCTCAAGCAGACACGACTGCGACACTGTATTATAAGTTCCTAACGCCAAAATTATCGACCAAAATTTGGTTTTCTTCATTAAAAAACAAATTTAAACAAATTTTCTACTCAAAGTAGGAATAAATTAGCAGTGAAAAATGATTAACTTGTGAAATTTCCCTACTCTTTGTAGAAAATCTATCGGAAAAAATATTTTTCTGTTTCGTTAAACTATCACCAGAGCTTGCTACGGTCACCTCAACTCTGAACAGTGCGTCACACCTCATCTACGATGCAGCTCTTCTTAACGAATCTGTCAGGTGACAATACCGAACTATAATCCAAAAGTATATTCTATAATCATTTACGCTGTTCCTCTATAATAGTCTATATCCTCGGATCCCGCTACAACAGAACCATCCCTCAGGTCATGCTAATTTAACATTCATGTAAGAGGTGCATAGAAAAGCAACATCTGACCAATCTTAATAACATTCAAACGAATAAAATTTAATATCACTTCACGGCGCATTTCTTCCATCTATAAGTTCAGAATGTTTCCGCATTAAGAGGAATCATCCTAATATAAGTTTATAAGGTTGCTTGCTATGAGACTGCCTCCTCCCAACCGTGGGACAACCTGAAAGTATCAAGATTTTAGTCAATACATAAGGTAAATCAAAAGATATCTGAAACACCACCAGCATACTAAATTAATTAATTAAATTATTTAAAATCTCCTCCATTCTTTTTAATTTTGACGTTCATCTATACGACTTGAAAAAGGCATTCTTCTATCTCAAGCTCATTAGGCACAAAATTACGATCATTTTTTTATATTTCTATTTCTTACTTGTTGACAGTCGTGTTGAACCGATCAAAATTGTTAATTGATGTTATGTAAATAACTGTAAATTAGAATTATTACTGGAATAACTGCGTTTTCTCATTTGTCTGCGAGAAGTTTCATTACAATTTAAAACATTGCATTCAAATATTGAGAATGTGATAGGTATGATCAATGCCTGGAAGATATCGATTAGATAAAATTCGATGGTTAAGAATGGATAACAATTCAGTTTTAGTCTATCGATCCAGAGACGGTGTCAGAAGCGATATACGTTAGGATTAATAAAATTTGCAATCTTATTACAATATAATTATATACCTAATATAATACCATTCCAATAATATATTATTATACCAACGAGGGCTTCAAAAGAAATCAAGTTACATGCATGAATGACTGCCTCGCATCAGACCTCCCGAGCAGCCACGGCCCTCAAGGTCTCAATAACGGATTCATGACTCAAGAAAGCTGAGTTTATTCACATGTTGGCAATAAAGTTCATACGTCGCACACACGTAACACGCACACTCACTGCAGGTAGGCATGCACTATCTTTAGATGATATTTTACTGAGATCTAGTATAATAAGTTTATAAGTGCAGGATTGTGTAAATTAATGCATTTCATAATTCTATAGTCTCCCATAAAAATTATCTGAAGAAAATTATCATGAATCACAAAAAAAACTGTAGCATAAACCGCAGTAAATCTACCTGTGCGATCCAGTCAACTACAAAAATGGTAAAATAAAATAAAATACATACAAATATATGAACGGTCTCCAAGTGATTTCTGTATTAGCAATAGAATGTATTTTAGTTTGATTTTTTGGCGATAATCTAGTGAAATTATAGTGACTACAGCAATTAAAAATAATAGTATTAAGATTCTATGAGATATCGTTTTTTTCTTTTGAATTGCAGAAAGCTGATTTGCACGCATGCATTTTTTTGACTGATTAATAATTTTCATAAAATATACATTAGGAACAATACATAAGTTCATGCTACGTTACTTCTACTGAATGTGTCGTGTTGAGATGATGCCATGTGTTGAAAATATTGAAGAAATAGCACGCCGTACCATAGTTATGGCGAGTGGGTCGCCAGCAGTTATGATGCGCTATTGCAACATCGCGACTGAGGGCGACTCTGCCAAAAGCGTGTGTGGGTGGGTGGTGTGGTGTTGGGTAAGTAAGTAGTATAGGTGGTGGTTTTTGGCAAAGAGATTAAATAAATAAATAAAATATATAGATATTTAATAAATTTCATTTCTGAGGAGAATTATCCTGAATCCCGAGTTGGAAGGTATGTTTTTAAGCAAAGTATCGATACTATTTTGCTATTCATTTAATCAATAAACAATCTTTCTCCTATTTGATTTGCCAATGCGTCATAGTATTTTTATCTATAAGGCAGTATAAACAAAACTTAACATTCTAACTATTTGCGAAGGCATTGGAAAAATTCTCTTTTTTATGAGAAAAATTCAGATATTAGCATCAACTGGCAACATCATTCATTCGTTTTTCTGACAAATAAATATTCTTTCATCGCAAAATGTGCAACATTTGTCAGCGTTTTCAAAGCACGGGACGCGAAAATGTTCAAAAGCAGCGCCGGCTTGAGTTGCTGGTCTCTAGCCCTTCTTTAAAATAACTCTCATTGTGATAACGCTTCTAAAGGATCCACCTTACATTTATTCTCTTTGATATCATATGTTCCTACACGCGAGGCTTGAAAGATTAATGCTCAATTTGTAATACAGCCCTAATTAACGATATAGACAAAATAATAGCTTGCCACCGCCTTGCTATGCAATACTTACCATTTTATTAGCCTAATTAGCTCCAAAATTATTTTTACTTTCCTTCTATTTCTCCAGTGAGAGTCGTGAGCTGTGTGACCGTATAAAACTTTGAATCGATGTGGTATAAATACACGTGACTAGTATTCAGAACTCAAGTTTCGGATTATTCTCTCCCAAAAGTACAAAAATTGTTAGTAGTTATTCAAATATCATTGCAGTCATGGAAGATAAAATTCATTAAATATGCAACTATGACAAAATATCCTGCAAATTGCTCAACATATATGAGCGGGTAACTAAATCAATTATCATGATACGGAGCCGGAATTACTACAGTACACAACACGTGTCAGGAAGAATAACTATTCGAAATTTCATTTCCTATGCATGATAATATAACTTTATTGCGATGTTTACTATTTTTTTTATATTCTGCGAGGCCTTCAAATGAATCAATATACATGCACGAGGTCACTAACCTAATGAGTCAGTAGCAGACCTCGCTCACGAATTCATGACGTCATTCATGACTCAAGAAAGCTGAGTTTATTCGCATGTCACGAATAAGTTCATGCACTCACACACGCAACACGCACTCACAGCAGATAGGCTAGATGCCATATGTTGAAAATATTGAAGAAATAGCACGCCGTACCATAGTTATGGCGAGTGGGTCGCCAGCAGTTATGATGCGCTATTGCAACGTCGCGACTTGAAACGCTCGGCCTCAAGCTTTAAATAATTTTTTTATTCATATGAAAAAATGGAAATCAATTATTTCCAGTAGGACGCAAGCAACAACGTTCGAGAATAAGGTTGACTATCCTGAGTATTTTTACAGTGTACTTTTTTACCTTACGTACATCGATGCTCATTGTAATGTAATAAATCTGCGTATTTTAGGCTGTAGGCTTGTGTCACCGATTCTCATTATCGCAGAATATTCACAGCTTGTTGCGGTCTCGAGCACGCAACTCACTGCTCCATTTATGACAGTCTGAACTGTAACCACTGGGCCACACTGTCACCCTAACATTAATTTAACAAATTATTAATTTCAATTATAATTGACTGATTAAAAATTCGTAATTTTTTATTTGTGCAAGAATCTTTCTATGAACCAGCATTTAATAACTACCTTATATTCTAATTATTTACTGGCTTGAGGAAAGATTACTTTTAATTATGAGACAAAGGCAGATATTATCCTTAATATCATTTGTGATGCTGACAATCATTCCATCATAAACTTTATTGTTTTTCAGAGCAGTTATAGGGTTTAAATAAAAAACTTTTATGTCATGAAGGAAAATTTTATTCAACGAGACAAGAGCTTAGCACGACACAAGCGATGAATGGAGGGGGGGGGCACATCTGACCCCCCAACCCCCCAAGTACCGCTATACATTTACAGTAGCGGAAGCGGCGCTACATTTAAACAATTGTAGCGGTAGCGGTAGCGTCCGCTACATTTAGAGCATGTAGCGGTAGCGGCCGCTACATTTCAAAGCGGCCCAGGTCAGCTTGATTGTGTTTCTGAATGCCGAATGGTTGACCTTAGAAGTAGATTTTCTTCGGCTTACCTTCTTTCCGTTTTCTGTTGAAGCAAGAAAATTTTATCTAATAATCAAAAATATTTATGGAGGACACATTAGATTAACTTCTTTCAACGAATTAATTCAGTTAGTGGAGGATTGATTAAAACTTTCTTTCCACAATTATTCCATATTAAGTTTATTACATATTGAGTGACTGCATAGGAAGTGTTGCAATCGCCATTTCTAATTAGTCCAATTTCTGGGGATACTGTGAGAAAATAGATCCCGTCATGGCTTTGGTAAGCTCTCACTTGCCTAATTTCCCAATAAC